>NC_133658.1:552072379-552275639 GCF_037893015.1 Macrotis lagotis
TCAGTTGCATTCCAAGCTCTTTTTGGCCTTCCAGAATATTATATTCCAAGCCCTATGAGCCCTTAATGTAAATTGCTGCTAAATCCTGGGTAATCCTGAGTGTAGTTCCACTATATTTGAATTGTTTCATTCTGACTGTTTATAATATTTTCTCTTTGACTTGGGAGTTCTGTAACTTGGCTATAACATTCCTGGGCATTGGTTTTTTTGAATCCCTTTCTGTGGAGGGCAGGGAGATCAGTGGATTCTCTCAATTTCTATTTTACCCTCTGCTTCTAGGATAGCAGCACAATTTTCTTGTAGCAATTCTTTCAAAATGAGGTCAAGATTCTTTTCCTGATCATGACTTTCAGGTAGCCCAATTTTTAAATTATCTTTCTGGATCTGTTTTCCAGGTCAGTTGTGTTTCTTATTCTTTTGGTGTTGAATTATTGTCTTGATTTCTCACAAAGTCATCAGCTTCCTTTAGCTCCATTCTACATCTGAAGGATTTGTTTTCTTCATAGAGCTTTTTTTTGTTTTTGCTAGGCAATGGGGTTAAATGGTTTGCTGAAGGTCACACAGATCGATAATTAGTAAGTACCTGAGGTTAGATTTGAACTCAGGACCTCCTGACTCCAAGGCCAGTGCTTTATCCACTGCGCCACCTAGCTGTCCTAAGAGAGCTTTCTTACATCCTTTCCATTGGGTCAATTCTGCTTTTTAAAGTATTCTTCTGGGGAAGCTAGGTGGTGCAGTGGATAGAGCGCTGGCCCTGGAGTCTGTAGTACCTGAGTTCAAATCCAGCCCCTCAGGCTCTTAATAATTACCTACCTGTGTGCCCTTGGGCAAGCCACTTAACCCCATTTGCCTTGTAAAAACATATATATATATATATATATATATATATATATATATATATATATATATATATATTACTAAAGTATTCTTCTCCTCAATACCTTTTTGAACTGTTTTATCCATTGGACCTAAACTGGTTTTTAATGTTATTTTCTTTAGCATTTCTTTGGATTTCCTTGACTAAGCTGATGACTTTTTCATGTTTTTCCTGCATCTCCCATTTTCTTTTCCCAATTTCAAATTTTTTTTTGAACTCTGCCATGACCTGAGCCCAACTTTGATATTTCTTGGAGTCTTTAGATGCAGAAGCTTGTACTTTCACATCTTCAGATTGTGTATTTTGGTCCTCCATGGGGCCAAAGTAATCGTCTAAGGTCAGGTTCCTTTTTTTTTTCCCGTTAACTCATTTCCCCAGCCTGTGCCTGGTTTTAGGGTGCTTCCTGAGCTTGTGAGTATTATTGGGACATCCCCTGCAAGGACCTACTATGTAAGGCTCTGATTGCTCTCCTGGTCTGTTAAATGGCCAGAAACTCACTGCTATGGAGCACCAAACTAAGACCAAGGTCCGAATGTGGTCAAAGTCCTAGAGTCCTGACCCAAGGACAGAGGACAGACCTCAGTTGTCTCTCTCCACTCCCTTATCTTCTGTGGGCTAAGTGCTCAGGGAGTAGCTGCTGGGCAGCAACTGGTGGCTTCATGGGCCTGCTTCCATTTCTGGGATCTGGGCTGTACTGAGGGCCATGGTCATGGTGAGGAGGACTATGCTGGCCTGAGTTTCATGTTTGCTCTGGCAGAGATCTCCCTGCTGATCTTCCAAGTTGTGCTTGGCGCTTCCTGGGGAAGCTAGGTGGTGCAGTGGATAGAGCGCTGGTCAGGAAACTGCTTTTGCTGCCCAGGAGCTCAGGCTCCCAGGGACCCAAGTGCCCTGGGGCTGTTCCTGGAGACTGAAGCTTCTTCCCTCTGACCACTGTCGCCCCACCAACGCTGTGGAACAGTGCCTTCCTACTATTTTCTAGGTTACCTTGAACTGGAGAATTGTCTTTCTGTGTGTTCTGTCTCCTGAAAATTTAGTTAGAGTCATAATTTTAAGGATTTTGAAATATTTTGGAGAGAGCACCTGAGAGAGGGTGTTTTCCTGCCACCATCTTGGCTCTGCCCCATTAATGAGAGCTCTTTAAATTTTCCTAGAAAACTTCTGACCTTTTTTTTTAATCCCTACTTTGTACTATTTTCCATTATGCTTTTTTTTTAGAAAAATGTGTGTTTCCCCTCAGTTAATTGTAAGTTCTTCAAGTAAACCTAGTTCTAAAGTGACCATGCTATACAAGAGCTGTTTTTTTAATGATGTTATTCCTGATAGACTTTTGTTTTTTCAGACTATGATTGAAAAGCTAATAAAAGCCACTAGGTATCATATCAGTAACAGAATGTCATTTTTTTTCTGAGACTTTTTTTTTAATTCTTTTTGGGGAAAGGGGGGTGTGTTTTTAGGGGGGTTTTTTGGAAACAGTGAACTGAAAGTCTAACGTGTATTCTTTTGTTCAATGAATGTAGAACTTGGAAAGGTTACTGCTCCTATTGCTGCTTAGCAAAGTGTTATTGTTTATCCATCTATCTAATTTGAAATTTTGAAAACTTTAGCTTTGGAATTTGGAAATTTTGAAAAAGTGTCCCACTTGTTCTGTATTGTTGACATTGTACAGAAATTAAAAACCATATTGGTCTAGAAATGATAAACTTTTTTTTTGTTTCTACAAGCGTAACACACTGTATTAAAATTAAAATTTATTTACATGGGTTTGTTACAGAAACCATTAAACTAATTTCTAAATAATGAAAACAGTAGATTATATTTTTAATTATTGTTTTTCTAGTAGTGCCTCACATAGAGGTGCTAAAAATATTTTTGACTAGAACAACCTCTGTCTTTTAAAAATATCCATATTTTAACACTTAAAAATAATGATAAGCACCTACATTGTCTTAAGTCCCAAAAAATTATCTGAATTTAAATTCTAAGGCAGTTTATAAATCTACTGTGGATTACATACAAAAGTCAATGTTGTAGGGGCAGCTAGGTGGGGCAGTGGATAGAGCACCGGCCCTGAAGTTGGGAGTACCTGAGTTCAAATCCGGCCTCAGACCTAATTACCTAGCTGTGTGGCCTTGGGCAAGCCACTTAACCCCATTTGCCTTGAAAAAAAAAGTCAATGCTGTGCCAATACACTGCCAGAAGATCTTGCTGGGTGCCTTAGTTAACAAATACTTCAATTACTTATATACAGAGAGATATGACAGTGATAGCTAACACCAGTTTAGACTATAACCATGTTTTTAATGCCTCTTAGAGATAAACTTAAGGATAACAAGAGCAATATTTCTTCATAAAAGAGAAGTAGTGGAGGGCAAAACTAATTTAAAGAAAGTCACATACATTATCTTAAAGGTGCTTACGAAATGAAAAATGGAAGGCAGAAAGAGAAGAATGTAAAATATCTCCAAATTTTTTTTAAAAAAAAACTTTTCATTATTAAGGATAGTAGAATTATTATGCTTAGCCTCTAATATCACAATTCCAATTCTGTATAATAGAGGAAAAAAGAATGACTCTAAAGGGAACAAAGCTAGAAAAAATTGTTGAATAATAACAATTCATGTAGAAAATGTCCATGCCTGAAATGTTAATATGGGATATTGTGGGAGGTTCACAGGATATCTGAAGGAAAAGAAAACTTTTAGAAGCATATACGAAGGATAATACATATTATATTTTATAATTATGTATAGAAATATATACATAGATAAATATACATAAAAATGCATGCATACATATATAAAAGACCAGAGGCAGAAGATCTGGGTTAGCACCATCTGTAAATTTAGACAAGTGTTTTCAACTCTCTGGACCTTGGAGCATCTGAAAAAATGAAGGAGGTGGATTTGATGGTCAAACAGGTCCCTTCCAGTTCTAGATCAATAATCTCATGACCCTATTGATACTAAAAAGGTGACAATGAACATTGACAACTAAAACCTATATGCCTACTACACCAGCTATACAAAACTTTTAAAATGAAAAGCTCTAAAGTAAAAATTTGAATAATAATTGGAATTGGATGAAAATTGGATTAAAAAATTAGGAAAAAAATAAAAAATGCAACCCTAATTAGGCTACCAGTAGTGAACATATAAGTATGTATAAGACGTAGTATTAGACCACATCTTTACCATCACAAAATTGGGTGAAAGATGTAGAAAATATAAGATATTACTATGTCTATCTCATTGTCATTCTCAGTTCCTCAAATATCTAATTCCCAGAATGTAATCAAAGATTCCATGAACCTTTCTAGCATTTCTTTCATATGCCTCCTTCTGACACTGTCACCTGCTTGGTACAGACTCTAATCACCACATACTTAAACTATGGCAAAGTCTACTGGTTGGTCTTCATGCCTCAGGTCTCTTTCCACTTCACTGCCTGTTCCACTAAGTTGATGAATTAATCTTCCTAAAGGGCAGAACAGACCATACCTTCTCCTTCCCAAAAGTTAAACAAAATCTAGCCCTCTCTATCATTTACAGGATTGAATATAAAATCTTATTGGCTTTTAAAATATTCCTATCCTTGACCATCCTACTTTTCTAGGTTTCTTATATCATAGTCCCCCACAATTTCTGTGATTCAGTGATACTAGCCTGCTTGCCATACCTTGCATATGAAATTCCATCTCCTTATTCTATGCATTTTTCATCATGCTTGGAAATTCCTCCCTTAATATCTTCCTAATTTAGCCTCCCTGACTTCTCTTATATACCAGCTGAAATTCCACCTATTACAGGAATTCTTTCTCAATCCTTCTTATTGCTAGTATCTTCCTTTTGACATCATCTACAAGTAACCCTGTAAATATTTTGTTTATTTTTACTCTCCTATTAGGCTGTAAGCTATTTGAGATCAGGGACTGTATTTGTTTGTATGGGTTTTTTTTTTTTGTTTTGCCTTTCATTGTATTCCAGTAACTTTGCACAATGTCTTTCAAATAATCTCTTCTTAATAATTTGACTCATTGATTTGTTTGTAATTTTAATTTTAAAGAAATTTACTTAGGTATAGAAAATACTACTTTAAATTCTGTCTTTCAACATATTTCTTCCTTCTACACATCGAATATTATTCAAGATTCCTTAGAAAAGATATGAGAAGTGCTAATATTTGGCAGGTCTCTGATCATTAATGGCAAGTGAAATATAATGGAGGAAGACATTCATCCAAAAATTGCTTTTCAATATCGCAGACGAACAATAACATACAGTTCAAGTTGAAAAAATTCCCTAAATCTAGTCAGATATAGATGGTCAAACTTCCATTGTCTTCAAGGATTAAAACATGGAGTAATTTTTAATCTCCTGGATAATATCTATAACTACTGAAAAGATTTTTTATTTTAACAAATGAAAAAAAGCAGATAAAGAATTACTATTGCTCATAATATGGCATACATTTTTCTGGATATCCTACAGTACTTATCCAACAATATGTATGGTTGGTCAGATACTTCTGATGGACAAACAATTGATTCCAGAACTGAACAATCTTCATTGAGTTTCTTAAGAGAAACTGTAAATCTCCTTAAATGATCCCAAATATCTCATGGTTATGAAAGCCAATCTTTTTAATATCATAACTTTACCAATATTGTTATTTGGATATAAAATCATAAAATATAACTGTGTCTGAAGATTAGAAGTTGATGAAGGACAAAGAAGGACCAGAGTAGAGTATTTTGCAAGCAAAATGTATTATCAATTATTCTGTCAATAAACAAGTGTTTATTAAGTGCATATTATGTGTCATGGGCTTTGCTAAACCATACGTAGTAACAGCAAAATAGAGTACCCAGGAACTTATATTCTAATGAGGAAAACTATATAAATCCAAACATATAGAGATGAATACAAAGTAGAGGTCATAGAATGATCATGTAATGAAAACAAGAGCAATTAGACGGCTCCTCAACTCCACTCATATTTTCCTAAGTTTGATGGAAAGTGAAGAAGGCTCACAGCACTTTGGGTTAACTTCCTGTGGTGAAATGCTACAAAGACATAGCCAAGTGCTGAACAGAAAGGAAGAGATGGTTATATGGTGATGGGTTGCAATTTACATCTCTGCAGAAAACATCCATATCTAAAAACTCTTACCACCTTGTCCTCTGTATCATGAGTTCACAAACCCATTTGAATATCTAAGGCTTATTAATCCTGGAACTATTCCTGGAACACAGTATAAGTGTACATTCCTCATTTTTATTTTTTTTCGGGCTTATAATTTCAGTGATATGGGTTAATTCCAATGAGGAACTTCCCGCTACCAATCTGATCAGTATGTATTTTATAACTTAGTCTTAGTCATATAACATCCCTCAAAAAAAAGACATAAAGTTTAATATTTATATTTTTTTACCCAATCATCACTGTGTCTAATTCAAAGAATCATTTTTTTAACTTAGTCTTCATAACTTAGAGTCTTAAAACTTTACTAAGAGATAATATAATTTGCCCAGGTTCACAAAGCCAGAGTTTATCACAAATGGGACTTAATTCAAGTTTGTACTGGTTCTTAGGACGGTATTTTATCCATTATACCACAATGCCTCTCAAATTCCTCGTATAGGAAAAAAAACCAGATACTTAAAATGTCATCATTTTAATATAGGTAAAATGGAAATGAGCAAAGTACATATTATTGTAGTCCTTCCTTTATAAAAAAAAAAAAAAATCCTACACACTCAGCACTTAACCTCCAAGCAATATTTGTGCGGTAATCTTTGTACTGAGAACTTTGTACTAGAAATTGCATAATTAGCTTTGTTATATATAACATTTCTTCCTACTGCATATTCTTTTTATACAATAGGGGCACACTGAACCTGAAAAACTGTCAAGTTGAACACAGAATATAGTCTCTAAGCAATTGATGCTCTATTGTTAAATGTTACAATGGTCATTTTTTTGGTACCCTGGTGAAATAGTTATTTTTGGTAATTGTGGTGCATCATAGGTTCCCTATCCATCAATTATACTGTAACCCCATGTTCTCTTTTCAAAATCTTTCATTTTCACCCCAAGATACTCAAATCAAAGAAAATCTTTCCTACATTTTCTAATACCAGAGTCTAAGAAAAAATTAAACTCATAATCTCAAAGAGAACATCTGCCCTTAAAAAAAATTTTATGTAAGAATCCTGCTGTAATTCTAATGTCATTTTTGACCAAAGAACAGAAGCAGAAAGTTACTTTCAACTCAGGCTGAGAAATATAACATCCCTCCAAAAAAACCACATAAAGGTTAATTTGCAATTATTTTACCCATTCATCACTGAGTCCACTTGGAAGAATCTTTTTTTTTTTCAAATCATATTCTTTGCTCGAAGAATCTCAGAATTAGAAAGAATATCATAGAACATTTAGTCCAACAGATATCTAACCACTCTTTTCCCTAATATCATTTTGAAGTTCTCATTAAGTAGTTTTTTTTGGTAAAGATTCCTAAACTAGGGAAACCTACTCCCTTCTAAGGCAGTACTTTCCAATTTTCAATGATCTGTAATTTTTAAGAATTAACTGTTTCTTAAAGGAAATTGAATCTTTCCTCTTTGAAGTTTCCACTCAATAATTTGAAGCTTCCATTCATTATCTACAGAAGTCAAACAGAATAAATTTATATCTGTTTTCCCCATATGATATTCCTCCAAACACCTGAAGGTAGTTTTTAGTAGCCTTATACATTTTATCTTCTTCATACAAAGTATCTCCATTTACTTCAACACTTTTCTTGTGGCAAAAACTCAATGTTATTCACATTCTATATGTAGTTTTCTGCATATTTTTCAACTTATCAATGTCCTTACCAATTGATGGAAGTTAGATCAGAAATGAGTATATTTTATTTTTCCAAATGTGTTCTATCTGGGAGTGTAGACAGGAGCTCTGTAATCATTGATACCTTCTTTTTCTGCACATAAACAAAGATAACATTAAAGTTTATTTTTGAGCATCATATAGCACAATTAACTTACATTGTTAGTAAACTATTAAAATGTCCAGTGTTTTCTGACAGTTGCTATTGTCTAGCCACATTTTTACTGTCTTGTGAGATTGATTTTTTTTAACCCAAATATAAGATGATGTTGGGGTGGCTAGGTGGCATATTGGATAAAGCACCAGCCTTGGAGTCAGGAGTACCTGGGTTCAAATCTGGTCTCAGATACTTAATAATTACCTAACTGTGTGGCCTTGGGCAAACCACTTAACCCCATCTACCTTGCAAAAAAACCTAAAAAAATAAGATGATGCTTTCTCCTATTTTATTTTACTAAATTTATCATGGCATTACTTAAAATCTTGATTAAACAGGTACCAACAAGAATTTCTACTTCATCTAGAGGACTCTATTTGAAATTTAATGAATTTAATGAATTAGTTATATATCAGTTGAGAACTATGGTAGGCAATGAGGAGATACAAAGATTACAAAACATCAGTCATGATCTTTGTCTTTAGAAATATATAATCTATATAAGAAATCACAAATGGTCTGACTGTAGAGAAGCATGGAATGACTTACAAGATTTGATTCTAAGTGAAGGGAGTAGAACCAAAAGAACAATGTACACATCAACAACATTGTGAGATGAACTAACTTGATGGAAGCAGCTCCATTCAGCAGTCCGGAGAGCTAGGACAACTATATTAAACTGGCTATAGACTATATTATCTCCATCCAGAGGGAGAAAAACCAAACTAAACATACACACATAAAACAACCCTTCAGAATCTGATGAACACTTTATAAAAAATTATCTTTCATGTTTCTCTTTCCTTTAATCCTAATTCCTCAAACTGAAAATTAATAATCTATAAGCATGTTTATCAAAATATTTATGTACAATGCTAATCTGACTTTTTGCTGCTGAAAGGAGGGGGTCAGAAGGGAGCATGGAAGGATATTTTGAAACTTAGAAATACAGGTGGAGATGGATGAAAATAAATAAATTTTAAAAAATAAATATATAAACTATGAGAAGATTGTGAACAAAGAGCATGATAAGATACAAAATATCTAAGTGATTAACCAAATTTTAAGCAAATACCTGTGTGAGAATCAATGAAATAAAAAAAAATTGTTTCCAACTTAGATATCACAAAAATGTTTTTATTACTTTTTGTTTGTCTATTTAGTCAGGGCAGGGCCTGGATGAATTTAATTTTGACTTTAAATATGTGGCAGAAATTCTATAGATTTCAGAAGCTGGGGAATGCCCTTCTAAAGGTGCTCAAGACATGTTCACAAAATATATAGAAGTGGGATTGCATAAAATATGACTGGAAAGGTTAAGAGAGGTCAAATTGAGGGATATCAGATAATAGATAAGAAAATTATTAGTGGGTTAATAGGGGAACCTTGGAGAGATTTTGAGCAGAGGATAGAGATGATCTTGCCCATGCATAAAGAAAATTAATGTGCAACATTTTGAAGGGTTGAAAGCAGAGAAAATAGAAGCAAAAAGACAATATAATATTGTTGGAATAATCTATGTGGCAGGTTAGGAAGGATTGTCTTATATCCTATTGTCCATGACAATGTAATAGAAAGAAGTTCCTCAAAGCAAGAGATATTTCAAAGACAGACTAAGTCACTGTTGGCAACTTATTGGCTACGAGATTTACACAATGGAAATGTCAAATATGAGATCAAGTTTGAGACCATTTTGTCATTATTGAAATGTTTCATTTGGGTCCAAATCTCTGTGTCACCACTTGGGGTTTTCTTGACAAAGATAAAGGAATAGCTTGCCATTTCTTTCTCCAGCTCATTTTGTAGGTGAGGAAACCAACTTGCCCTGGGTCAAATAGAAAGAAATTGTCTGAGGCTGGATAGAAATTCTTGAAAAATGAGTCTTCTCATCTCCTGTGTTCTATCCACTGGGCCACCTACCTTCATTCAGTTCTAGATTGAATAAAAGACAGTGTAAACAATAGAAATAATAAAGTCAGAAGAACAAATAAGTTATGGGAGAAGGACAAAACACATGATCTGAGCCTAGGAACAAATTAAAGAGATAAAGGCAAGTAAATTGTAGAAGGCATGATCTATTGGACACTGAGGTGAAATTCAAATAACATGTTGTGACATAAGAAAAGTTCAAGATTCAGTTTCTAGGTAATTAATCACAGTTTTCAGGGTTTTATTTTATTTTATTTTATTTCCCTCTAGTTACATGTAACATTCAAGTTTTAAATTTAAATGCTGATTTCTCTCCATTTCTCTCCATTTCTTCCAATCCCACTTCCCCTTATTGACAAAGCAACTAATTTGATACAAGTTAAAAATGTGTAGTCATGCAAAGCATTATCACAATAGACATATAACTAAACATAGCCCCCCAAAGAGAAACTTCAATAAAAATAAAGTTTAAAAAATATGCTTCAATATGTATTCATACAACATCATATCTGTATTTGGGGATGGATAATAATCTTTATCAAAAATCCTTCAGAGTAGTCTTGGGTCATGACATTATTGAGAAAAGATATATCATTCATAGCTGATCATCCTGTAATATTGCTATGACTTTGTATTGCTAATTACTAGTACTGCTATTTTGCTAATTGCTAGTATTGCTAATATTTTGTATAGTATTTTTCCCATATAAGTCTTCTCATATGTCTTTCAGGTTTTACTGCGAGTACCCAGTGAATCATTTCTTATAGCAGAATAGCATTAACATCATAATCACTTACCTCAGTTAATTCAGTCATTCCCCAGCTGCCAGGCATCCCCTTAATTTCCAATTTCTTATCAACAGAAAAGAGAAGTTATAAAAATCCTTATCCATATAGGTCCTTATCCTTCCAGTTTTCAATCTCTTCTGGAATATAGACCTGGTAATGGCATTGCTGGATGAGTCTGGATTTGAACTCACATACTCCTGACTCCAGAGCCGGTGTTCTATCCACTGTGCCACCTAAGCACCCCTACGATTTTATTTTAAATATGGACAAACAGCATTGATGACTTCATTTCAAAACTTTTCATATCTTTTGCTCATTATCATTTGAGAATTCCCTCTAATTTTTTTTATAAATTTTACTCAGTTCTCTGTGTTTGAGAAATGAGATATTTATCAGAGAAACTTTGCTTCAATATTTTTTTTCAACAATTAGTATTGCTATTTCCCTCCATCCTATTCCCCCTCAAAAGTGTTTGGCATGTGACTACCCCTTCACACGATCTTCCTTCCCCTCTATCGCCTCTTCCCTTTTTCCCATTCCCTTCCCCTCCTACTTTCCTCCAGAGTAAGTTTGATTTCTATACCCAATTGAATGTGAATGTTATTCCCTCTCTGAGTCAATTTTGATTAGCGTAAGGCTCACTTTTGCTGCCTCAATCCCCCTCCCCATCTTCCACTCCACTCCACAGGAAAAGCTTTTTTTTGTGTCTCTTTTATATATAACTTACCCTCTTCTATCTTCCCCTTTCACTTTTCCCCAATTTCCTATATATCCAACTCCCACTTGTTCTTTGCCTATATATGCTCCTTTTAAGTGTCCTAATAAATAAGAAAGATTGTATGAGTTATCAGTATCATCTTCCCATGCAAGGATATAAGCAGTTCCATATCATTAAGTTCCTTATGATTTTCCTTTCCTGTTTGAAAGTCTTATTTCATTAAATGTTCATCTTTTCCCCTGAAATATGTTCAGTTTTGCTGGATAGTTGATTTGGGGTTGCAGTCCAGTCTCCCTTCTTTAATATCATATTCCAAACTCTACAATCCCTTAATGTAGAAGTTGCTAAATCTTTTGTTATCCTGAGACTCCACAATGATTGAATTGCTTTTTTTACCTGACTGTTGCAATGTTCCCTCCTTGATCTGGAAATTCTGAAATATGACTATAATTATATCCTTGCAATTTTCATTTTTGAATCTTTCAGAATATTATTGGTGAATTCTTTCAATTTCTATTTACCCTCTGCTTCTAGAATAATACGAATAAGTTTTCTTTGATAATTTCTTGAAATATTATGTCTAGGTTCCTTTTTTTTGGATCATGGTTTTAAAATAATTCACTATTTTTTTTAATTATTTATTTTCCATTTAGTTGTTTTTTCCAGTGAGATATTTCCCATTCCCTTCTAGTTTTTCATTCTTTTTGCTTTTGTTTTATTATTTCTTGATTTTTCACAAAGTTATAACTTCCATTTGCACCCTTCTATATTTTAAAGAATTATTTTCTTAAGTGAGCTTTTATATCTCCTTTTTAATGTGGACAATTTTGCTTTTTAAAATATTCTTCTCATTGCTTTTTGGATATATTTTTCATTTGATGCACTCTGGTTTTTAAGATGCTATTTTCTTCAGTATTTTTTTGTGTCTTTTTCACTAAACTACTGATTCTATTTTCATGATTTTTTCTTCATCATTCAAATTTTTCTTCCCAATTTTTCCTCTATCTCCTTTTCTTTATTTCCAAGATCTTTTTTTGAGTTCTAACAGGGTCTGAAACCAATGCACGTTTTTCTTGGACACTTTGGATGTAGAAACTTTGACTTTTTAACTTCTAAGTGTAAATTTTTATCTTCCTGATGCTCATGGTAATGATCTGTGGTCAGAATTTTTTTCTTTCATTGTTTGCTTGTTTCCCCAGTCTATGAAATAATTTTAATTCTTTGTTAAGGTGGGGTTTTGCTTCTAGGATGGAGGGCATCTCAAACTTTTGGGTTGTTTTGCAGCTGTATCCAGATTTACTGCTAGGGATCTGCAAGTTTTCAGTTCTTCCAATGTCCTATGATCTCAGCAGAAGTTTGTACCACTCTCCTGGTCTGTGCTCTGGAATGTAGGTGACCACAAGCATTCTTTTCTGCCCTAGAATTTTGAACAGAGTCCCTGCTCCACTACAACATATGCTATGTTGTACTTCTGCTCCTTTTCCTATGACTGGGGTCTAAGACTGTGACTTAGATCTGCATATGGGCAAAGTAATAGAGTCCTGTTTCAGTGATAGCAGAGTTCACTGCAATCTCCTTCCAACACCTTTATCATCCATATGTTGAGATCTCCTGAATCATTTACCTCTACTGATTCAGTGGCTCCAGAGGCCTGCTCCTGATCTGTTGGGGTCGGGTCTGCACTGTTGAAATCCGCTCTGGACTGTGCTCCACTCTCACCCTGGTGCGTCAGAGTTTTCCTGCTAACTGTTCAAGTTATCCTTGGCAATTTCTGGGCTGAGGACCTTGGAAACTGCCACCACTGCCACTGACCAGTAGCCCCATTTTCTTTTGCTAAATATCTGGGGCCAGTTTGCTTCAGTGTGGCTAGTGTTGTTCTGTGTGTCTCTCTCTCATTTCAGTGCGGCAGACCCTTCCAAGTTGTCTTGAACAGAAAACTGTTTCCTTTAAACTTTTTTGAGTTCTGCCACCCTAGAATTTGGTTAGAGTCTTTATTTAAAAGTATATGGAGTGATTTGAAGGAGACCCCACCTTCACTCTGCCATCTTAGCTCCACTTCCTGGTAATTAATCATTTTATTAATTATGCTAGCAGATAATTAATGAAAGAAATCAGTGGTATTCTCAAATTCCAAAGACGCTTTATTGGATCCACTCAATTCTTAAAAATTCTTGAAATAGTTAATGTTCCTGAGTATAGCAATCAACTTTGATTGGTTGAAAATTAATGAGAAGGGAATATTATAATGAGAGATGGATCTATTCTAATGAAGGACTTGGGGATGTGACTTCCATCACTATTGTTCCCAGACCACCTAAAGCAATCTAGACAAAGTATCTACCCCTCACCTGAGTAAAAAGGGATTGAAATTTGCCTTGTATTAAATTCTTTATAAGTTTTTTTCTCATTTTATGGGGTCTCCCACATAATGGGAAAGGATGTACCCTGGGGATTTAAGCAATATCCTCCATTAAAAATATTCTTTAGAGACTTATCAACTTGCAGGTTTCTGGTTTCTGAATGAGGAAATAAAAAGCAAAAAGCCTGTATCTACCCAATAACTGATTATTTAATTCAAGAGAGAAATAATTATTTCTCTCAATATAAATTTTTGTCATAACTTTTGCTCCTAAATGCTCCATTAATCTTGGTAGAGAATATCTACTAAGTGAACATGTCCTCTTCTACTCAAGAAATCACAGTGGTTCTCTACAGCCCTCAGGATCAAATAAAAAAGTCTCTGTTTAACTTTTAAAGTCCTTCCAACCCACATTCTACTTACCTTTCTAGGCTTTTTCCATTTTTCTCCCATCCACATATTTTATGATTCAGTGATACCTGTCTTCATACTATTTTTGCAAACTATACTCCATTTCATCAACCAACTGAGTGTCATTTCAGGGATTGCACTCCATTTCAGAAATTCTCTCCTTGCTCTCCTCTATTATTAACTTATCCTATTTCTTTCAAGATGCAGCTCAAATCTTACTTTTTACAAAAGGAAATTCCAGGTTTCTCTTTCTCCTTTTGCATCATGCCATTATCTTTACTTTAGCAAACATTTCCCATTTACATTGTATACAACTTTTGCGTGACTATTTTCATGTTGTTTCTCTCCTTAGAATATGAATTCTTTCATGACAAGATGGCATGGCTATATTTTTCCTTTGTTTGTATCCCCACCTCTTAGGACAGTGTCTGAAATGCAGTAAACACTCAATAGATACTTATTGGTTGGTGTCCAAGTAGACTATGAATCAGTATCAAATAGTACAAGTTTCTGTTTGTATGTGGGGTGAGTGTATTTTGTTTCTGCTTTTTATAGTAAATCTTTTTGATTGATTATACATTGGTGATGGGGTCTCTGATGGAGAACATGAAAATCTATAGAAACATTAAGATTAAGTTTATTTTTGTGTATAAAAGTAATATTATAAACTGGAAACATGTTGGAAGCATGGATCTGACATTTTCTACCTGTGGCTGTGGTCCAATAGCAATAAGTCTTGGAATCTCAATATTTCATTGGCTAAAAATTAAAGATAACTTTTGGTTGCTTTATTTTTAATTTTTTATCTTTTTGCTTTATTTTGTTTTGTGTTGTTTTTGGAAAAATCTTAGTAAAAGTTATATTGTTGTTGTTGTCCAGGTATGTATGACTTTTCATGAACTTATTCAGGGTTTTCTTGACAAAGATTCTTAAATGATTTGACATTTCCTTCTCATTTTACAAATGAGGAACTGAGACAAACAGGGTTAAGTGACTTACTTGAGTCTCAAAGCTAGTCTCTGAAGCCAGATTTGAGCTCATAAAAATGAATTTTCAGGTCTGGAACTCTATCCACTACCCCACTTAGCTGCTCCCTAAAAAAAGCTAAGGTAGTATTTATATGTATTTTCTTAATGGACATCCTGGCTCTTGTGCTTCATTTGAAGAAGATGACAGATAATTTTTCCGTTTCAGAGCATCCTCACAATGAACTTTTGAAAAAAAATCCCAAGAACTAGCCTCCTCTCAATCATTAAACTGTATGTTTCATGTATTTTTTTTGGCCTAGGTAAGGATAGGAAGTAAATATTCTGGTTTCGCTGCACACAAAGGACATCCTCTGTCTGAAAATGAGAATAAGCAGAAACTAAGACTTACCTTAAATTTTACTTACAGTGAAAAAAACTGATTGAAACTATCATAGGCAGCATAATGTAAATTACCAAGGCTGACAAAGCTTGGAGGAAGCCAAAGGCAACTGTGTTCAATCTACAGTGCCATGGAGATAGCCCTAGGCCCCTACCAGAGAAGCTTAAGAGAACACTGTGCCAAGCTTCATATTTTACAGTACATTTCTCAAAGACAAGTTTTTCTTTTTTTTAAATAATAAAGAAATGCAATATCTTCAAATACAAAATGACAGCAATTATACTGCATCTTAAAGAGCCTTTATCATCTGAGAATTAAAAGTGTTCTCTTTCTGTCTCTCTTTTTTAAGTAAGAATCATGAAACTTTTAGCTTCTCTGTAGTATTTAATCTCAATAAATGGAAATTTAGTTATTATTATGTAAATAGTTTATTTTTAAATTTTTTGTCAAATAAATATCTAGGGAAAATTTAGTAAACACAAACATTAATCTTAATTTGATAATTAATAAATGGTGTTATCAGTAGTCTTTTCTCTCCTTGCTTGACAATGTTAAGTACAGATATAAATCAATAATAGAGAAATTCCTCTTCAGTTTTATCCTTATTAAAATAATTTAATGGCAATTATATTATTTATGCTTTTTATGAAGATTTTGGAATGGAGAGAGGAAATGAGAATGCTGGGGTTTTTTATCATTTTTAAAGTGCAGACTTTAATGGAATTTAAAAATGCTATTCCTTACATACTTGAAACATCCAAGTTAAAATTTCTCAGCTGTTAACAGTAATTTTGAACATAAGATTATCATTTAGATCTCTAGGTGTCTAACTATCCCTGTCACTGCCCTTCTCCTTTAGCCTCCAAAAGAGAAAAGAGGCAGGGAAGAGTGAGTAGAAAGGCATAATAACTGACATTTGTAAAGTGTATTAAGTGCCTTGTTCTTTGTCTTACTTGACTCATTTGACAACCTAATTAGGATGATACTACAGATATTTTTATCTCAATTTTTACAGATGAAAAACCAAAGAAGGTTCAGAGATGTTAAGTGTCAGGGTCACCCACCAATTAACTGTCAGAGGTAGGATTCCAACTTGGGATGTGCCTCATCTTACTTATCCTCAAAAATTTGAAGGACTGTCTTGTTAAGAGGGGACTTTCTTGTCTGTTTAGCCATATAAGGGAAAAATGAGAGCAGGGGTAGTGATGTACAAGCATTAGTTTTAGACTTGATTTAGAAAAAAACAAACAAATAAAATAAAACTTTAGTTTTGGTACAGAAATTTCTTATCAGTGTGATGAATCCTTAGGGTAAAAGTCCTATTAACCCTTTGAAATTTCTAGACTTAAGAAGGTTCCAAGGGCAAAGAGAAGTTAAACACATAGCTCTTGGCCCATTAGTTAGTATCACTTGCAGGATTTGTATATACTCAGAGGTTATAAGTGTCTGAATAGTGCCTCAGAGCCTAAATAGACACTTCAAAAATGTTTATGAATTGAATTGAAACCCAGGTTTCCATGTCTCTTTATAACTGGTCACATTGATTTTGCAAATGATTTAAAGTTACTCAAAAGTGCAATAGATTGTTCAGGAAGAAAGTAAAGGATTCCTTCTAAGTTCAAAGACTGAATGATTGTTTGATGAAAATGTTGTTGAAACTCTTATTCAGTTACAAATCGAATTCCATGTCTTCTGAAGTCTCTGAACTCTAAGATCCTATGATACTATGCTTGAGGCAGTGTATGGTAATGTCTGTCTAAAGCATTGAAGATATGAAGGAAAACAGAAGACTTGACTTGATCTCAAGTACTTCATAGTCTAATGGGAAAGATGATTTGTAAATTCCTTATACAAACAAAATATAGGCAGGATAAATTTGAAATAATCAACATAGAGACGAGGGGAAAACTTCCTGTATACATAGGAAAATAGGAATTACATTTAACTGTATGACCTTGGACAAATCATTTCATCATTTCACCCTTGTAAGCCTTAATATTGTCATCCTTCAAATAAGGATTGAGTAGGTAACTAAGTGGAGTCAAGAAAACTAACTCAACTCTTCAAATTTAGCCTCAGCACTTACAAATCATTTAACATCTATCTGACTCAATTTCTCCATTTTTAAAAGGGAGCTATTAACAGCCCTGACTTCCCAGACTTATTATGAGGATTAAATGACTTGATATATGTAAAGCATTTTGCAAACTTTAAATTACTATATAATTGCCTGTTATTATATTATTTCACCTATCATTCTTACTTTTTCTGACATTTTGTGATTCCCTTTTGTCTCACTGTTTAGTTGTCACTTCCTTAAGTCAATTTATCTGTCAAAGCAACTCACAATAAAACTAGTCAATACAATATTATTTGAGTCTCTGGTAAAAATCTAAGGTGACAGTAGAGAAACAATATCTTATTTTTCCAATTTATTAAACTGAGAAGCTGATGATAGATACTGGTAGAAATTCTTTATAATTTTTCCCACATCAATAATATCTATTTTAATTTGATGAACTGCCAAATATGGAAACCCCACAAGCTTCCAGTAGATGTATAAAATAATTCTGAATTATTCAATTCAATACAGTTTAATTTAATTTAACAAGAATTTATTAATCATCTACTTTGAAACAGACTTTGTATACACAAGATATTATCCCTCCCCTGCCCCTAAATCCTTTCCATCTACATTTTACTTGCAAGAAATAAGCATGAACAGATATAAGAAAATTTTTTTAAAATTTACAAATAAAAGTAGCATAATGGAGAGTGGAATTATCACATACAGACAAATTAAGAATGAGTTAATGAAGGGTCCCAAGATGTGTGCTATGTTAAGTTAAAGCTTTCAAGAGGGGAAAGTGAGAAGGGTAAGCTTGATTGTCTTAAGATAATTTTACAGATTGTCTAATTGTACCCTTCTGTTGTGTGAAGAAACCTGAAGATAATAGGTAAGACAAACTGTGTCCTCCTAGAAATACCTTATCTCTATTAAGGAAGACAAGCCCTTCATATCAATGACATTTTACCAAAAGCTTGTATTTCATGACATAGCTAAATGTTATAGAGATTTTGGGGGAAATGTAGCCAACTAAAGGTTTGGTATTGGTTGATTATGAAGGAATTCATTTAAAAGACTGGCTCTGACCCAGAAGATAATTTAGGGATGAAAAAAATTTAAATATTGCTATGGTTTAGCAGAAGCTAAGGGAAAGAAAAAATAAAGGCCACTGAAAGTCACTGATTCCATAAGGGATTAACAGCAGTTGCAGCAGCATCTACAACATCAGCAATATCTACATTAGCTATCAGGAGAGGATAAGCAGTAAAGAAAGGTATAGAAGCTTGAGAGGTTTCATGGAAGATCATGCTCCTCAAGAGAGCACTAACTTCACTGAATGTCAAACAGCTCAACTGAGGAGAGGGTGAGCGTTTTAATAGGTATGTAGGAAAACAGAGAAAAGTAGATATAGGAGAGAGGGGTTAACTCAGAAAGCAGAGATGAGGTAATGAGGGATATAAAGATGAGGGACAGTAGCTCAAAGTCTTAATACTTTCATTTTAGGGCAGGGAATCCATTGTTTTGTTGAAAGGGGATTATCCTTGCTCAGGAGGTGCAAGGTGATTCACTAAAAGTTCATGGACCTCATCTCAATAACTGGGATTGGGGGTGGGTATTGCCTTTGGCAATATTGAATGTAAAATACATGGTCAATCCAGAGGAAAAAAATAAATGATAAAAAATAATTTTTTATCCAATATTTCCTCTATTTCAGTGAATCATATAATTTACTAAATTGAATTATATTCATTTATAGAAATATATGAACCATGGTTAGCATTACTGATAGATATATCCAAATATTTTATTTGAAAACAACCAGACCAGTATCTAAGCTACTTAAGAATTAGCTAACGGGGTATTCTCTAGGTGGTTTAGTTTTTGATTTTTTTCTTTCATATGGAGGGAAAAAAACAATACTCTGCAGTCACTTTTAATGAGATTATATTTGGTATTTTTAAAGTAAATAGTGATGAAATGTAAACATGTTTTGGAGTATAGTCAAGTTTTATGGTCAAATATGTGATGAATTCATGATAGGACTGGTTCTGACCCAGAAGTATTTAGGGACAAAAAAAGTTTATTTGCATATTTCTGTGGATAACTAAAACTAAGGGAAAGAAAGAATAAGAGATTAGCAATATCAGCAATAGCCACAAAAGCAGTTGACCTGAGAGGATAAGCAGTAAGGAAAGGTAAAGTAGTATGAGAGTTATTTTAGGGGATCACAATCCCCAAGAGCAGGCTGGCTGATTTTTTAAAGGGTCCAGGAAGATGAGGTAATTAGGTATATATTGATGGGACAGTAATTTAGGGAGCAGGGATAATTGAGAATATGTAGATGAGGGACAGTAGCTCAAAGGCTTAATCTTTTCAGGATATGTCAGGAATTCATTGTTTTGTTCATATGACCTTGACTTGTGCCACAGTCCTTGCCTGGGAGGGGCAAGGTACTCTCCTAAAAATTCATTAACCTAATTTAGATGACTTGGACAAT
The DNA here is from genome assembly GCF_037893015.1 of Macrotis lagotis. Taxonomy (NCBI): domain Eukaryota; kingdom Metazoa; phylum Chordata; class Mammalia; order Peramelemorphia; family Peramelidae; genus Macrotis; species Macrotis lagotis. The sequence goes on from NC_133658.1 coordinate 552,092,439, forward strand.
GGGATGGAGTTCAGTGTTAATGTAAGATCTACTTAAAGGTTAACTATTTGAAAATGGAAAAGGGAACAGATTGATTGTAGAACTTACTTCTTTTCCAATATTTCTTCTTTTTAGGGGCAGCTAGGTGGTACAATGGATGCAGTACTGACTTTGAAATCAGAAGGATGGGAGGTTGAATCCAGTCTCTGGCACTTTTCACTTACTAGCTGTGTGACCTTGGGCAAGTCACTTAACCCTGATGGCCTTGCAGCCAGAGCTGACTCCAATTCTCTTGTCTGGCCACTGAATTCAGATGGCTTTGGAGGAGAAAGTGAGGCTGGTAACTTAGCACAGCACCCCCTCACTCAAATCCAATTCATGTGCTTGTTATGGCATCACCTCTCCTTATGTCATGGTCTTCTTTAAGAATGAAGGACAGAGGGCAACTAGTTGCCCCAGTGGATGTAGCACTGGCCTTGGAGTTAGGAGAACTTGAGTTCAAATCCAACCTCAGATACTTAATAATTACCAAGCTGTGTGACCTTGGGCAAGTCATTAACTCCATTGTCTTGCCAAAAAAACAAACAAGCAAAAAAGAGAATGAATGACAAACATCAGAATTAAGTTAGATGTCTTACTCCAATCTCTTGTTAATAAGAAGAAAACAGAAAATAAATGAAAGTTGGAGTTTGAATCTAAGTATGCTTAATTTGAACTAATGAACACAATGGCATGAATGAAGGATGTTGCTTAAAGACATGTGTCCTTTACCTATAGCCACAGAAAAACTGTCTTTCTTATGTATTTTAACCTAAACAAATTCTTTGGAATGCAAAATCACAAACTCATTCTATCATAAAAAATTGCAGTCACATTTCACTATAACAAATGTATACAAAACCTATGCTCTCCCTTTTGCTTTCAGATTGAAATATTCCTTCATTAACTAGAACTCTGAAGAACATCCGTAAATCTTCCTCCCCTCTTCCTTATTTTTAGTTTCAAAATTAAAGCTGAATCTAGTTTATTTTAAAATTTATATTTCTCTTAATTATTACTTCCCTGATTTTTTTTTGTTTACCATTAAATGTTTTTAGTTATAAATTCTAGGTGATTTATTGGTACAATTATTTATATAGTAGGAGATTCTGACTTTGATGTCCCTTGAAGAAAATTACTATTTTTAATGAAAAATACACCCAAACATACTTATCTACAAATGGTATGCTTAAATACTGTCCCATTGATGTGTAAATTCTTTTCAAATTGAGTTGATCAGCCAAAATGAAAATAATATTCCTAATAAAAGTAACCTCCATTCATTAATATAGGTACTTTCATAAGACCTCTTTTTACAATGTTTTTCCTGATGGTTACACAGAATTATTTTCTAAAGAGACTCATTATATCTTAGAAACATAATATAATAAATTCATCATCTTTGAGGGTCAAACCATTGGAATATTTCCCCCAATCTATGAAAAACAAATTTTAAGGGTAATCTCATTAAGTCATACAGGATGGAATTATTTAAAAAGGGAGTCTCTGATGTTTAAGTTTTGAGAAAGCCTTCTTTTATTCATACCATATTTCAATCTTAACTGTGAGATAAGGAAAAGTAAAATCTATTGACTTCTCAGACACTCAGATTTATTTTGCATTTTTGTTTTATAACCAGAAGAATTAATGTCTGAAATCATGCTAATTGTCCACAATACTAATGGGACACAAAGAGAGGTTAAAAAGACAGCCAGATTCTGTAAACTTCCCTTTGACTAAGGCTGCTTATATTTCATTGCTACAATTAGGATTATAATCCTGTCTCATGATTTTCAATCTATCAAGGAGATTGTGGTACACAAGGTATTATTTCATCAATGCACCCAATATGCTTTATTCTGTTAAAAAAAAAAGTGTTATTTCCATTCCTCAATCGGCTAATGTACTCAAAATTTCTATTGTGGTGAGGATCAGGTAGATGACAGAGCAACAAGGGGCATTTTTCAGAAACCAGGTGCAAAAGATAGCCCTAACTAGTTCCCAAATAAGGCTTTTTCTCTTAGTACCTTATTCAACCTTCAACCATAGAACATACAGCCAACTCTCTAGAGAACCTTCTATTTGGTTTCTATCAAGCATCACTACAAAATATACAGTCAAAGCAAGTTGAGTAGAGACCGAAGAGTGATGGAAAGAGAAAAACAAGTGAACTAAGAAATTCCTGATAGCAAGGAAGTAGAACTGTTTATAAATTACAGTCATGAGAAGTTTTTGAAAAGGAAAGTAATATGATCAAAGACAGGAAACAAAAAAGAAAAATCTGAGAGTCCTGACCTGTGAAGAGGAATCATACATCTGTGAATCATCTATGTTGTGCAGTAACAGAGTACTGGACTTGAAGTCAGGAGGATCTAAATTCAAAATTAGCTTCAGACACTAAATAACTGTGTGATTCTAGGCAAGTCTCTTAAACCTGCTTGCCTTAGTTTCCTCACTTTTAAAATGAGTTGGAGAAGAAAATGGCAAACCACTCCAGTATCTTTGCTATGAAAAGCCCAAATCTAGTCACAAAAAGTCAAACACAACTGAAAAATAACAAAAAACAATCCCTCATATCAAAAAATAAACAAATGAACCCCATATATCCATTCTGCAAAAGATCATAACAAAGTTGACCTTGTAGTCTCCTATCTATCTGTAAAGATGCATAAATCTTTCTTATACTCTCTGTCATGCATTGAGATGGCAAGGAATATTGCATACTTTAATTTTTTATCCAACTTGCTAGCAAGTACAACCAAAGGGAGTTTCTAAGACTATGTAGGAAGATACTAGGTAAATAGAATTCTATTCTATTCTATTCTATGAACTGTGCAAGCTCACTATTCCCTCAAATTCATCTATCCTCTTTCAGATATTTAGTGAGACTTCCTAGGCACAGATAGCATATTAAGGCAGTGTTAGATATGAGAAATATTGGGAATCTAGAAAGAGACTTTTGAAAAGATAGGAGAGAAGAAGCAGAAAGATTAAAAGAATGATCAGCAAATTAACAACAACAAAAAAAAAAATACACAGGAACATTGATCCTGATCCTCTTATTTCCTGCTTATACAAATGAGAAAACTGTGTTTAAAGGAAGAGTGAATGCTTTGACAAAGGACACATAGTAAACAACTACAGTGAGATGTGAACCTAGATCCTCTGACAGAACCCATTCCCTTTCCATTGTACTATACCATCTTTCCAAAAATGGTATCCCTTTTTTTGGTTTATTTATTGTTTGTTGTTTAATTTTGAGTTTTTATCATGGAACCTATCACTACCAGTACTATTCAGTGCCCCATGCTTGTTTAATAAACAGAGTTCAGGAGAGTGAGAAAGAAGAAATAGCTGAGATCTCTGAGTTTTTAAATTTGAGAGAACATGTCAGATTCCAACCCTTCTTCATGTCCCTGAAGGGCAAAAGATTTTGAGAAGGAAATGACATGTAAAAATTCAATCATGTCCCTTTTCCTATCTTTAGACTTTAGAAAATTTTCCCCTTGGTGAGATCTGTGACTCTTGGTGGTATTTAATTATCTTGCTCTCAATGATCTGAGATATTATACTTTTTTACTTGGTGTTGTTTGATATATATTCCCCTATATATAACAGATAGTTGGCACAGTGAATAGAGTACTGGATCTAGAGTCTGGAAGACCTATCTTTCTGAATTCAAATTGGGCTTTCAGTCCCCAGCTATTTGAACTTGGGCAAGTCACTTGTTTGCCTCAGTTTCTTCATCCATAAAATTAGCTGAAAAGAAAATGGTAAACCACTCTACTATCCTTACCAAGAAAACCCCCTAATGAGGTGACAAACTACTAAACAACACTGAACCACTATTCTCCATTACCTAAAACAATTCACAGTTCCCTTTTGTTGTCAAATTCCATTTATTGTATTCTGGGAAAGTGGTTGTCAGTCAGAGGTATAGAAAGTGGAGCTCTAGTGATGCCTCAGGTGCTCTATACCTGTTTATAGCCATGTGAGCACTTATATAGTTCCTATCCATGTTGTCCCTGCATGTGGTAACTTGCTTTTGAAGTGTCAACAAATCCTGAAAGATGATAAGTGCTCTGAGATATAAATATAACCTTTTGATGCTAATTGGGAAAATGCTACTTCCCCTAAAGGTCTCTTCTAATATCTGAAGAAGGAGTTTTCTACATGCTTGTATTTTCCTGACCATAAACATGATCTCTGTCTCAAAACATGACCAACACTTTTTTTTTCTTTTCTGGACAACACTTATTTGTATGTCAGAATAAATCAATGAATATCCCAACACTGATTATACAGTAAACCACATTCAAGTTAAAAAGTGGATAGGTTAACCCATGGAGTCTGTTTTTTTCCCCTGATATTAGAGAAGTACTCTATAGAATATGTGAGAGGGTGGAGAAAATTATTATGAATTTTTTACTAATAGAAACCATCATTCTGATAAAAAGAAAGCAAACTCAGTTATGAATGCATTTTTTAAACCAATTAACAACTTTCTTAACCAGTAGAATGATTTCTCATCAGGTCTGATTTGTCTTTTTCAAAAACAAAGGCAAGGGGCAGGTAGGTGGCACAGTAGATAGAGCACTGGCCCTGGAATTCGGAGTACCTGAGTTCAAATCTAGCCTCAGAAACTTAATAATTACCTAGCTGTGTGGCCTTGGACAAGCCACTTAACCTCATTTGCCTTGCAAAAACCTAAAAAAAAAAAAAAAAAACAAAGCCAAGTGAAATTTTATTTTTTAAGGATGTGGGAATCAAATTGATTTGATTGCTTTTGACAATATCAATGGGCAGAAATATACTCTTTAGAAAAGAAGAAAAGACAACAAAGGATTCATTCCAGTTAAAATAGGACAAAAAAGAGCAATTGATTCATTTGGTGGCTGATATTTTACACTGATTAATCTTCCTATTATTTCCCAACCTTATTGTGGAAACTTACATATGTAAACTTATTATTTTTCAAATTCCCTACCCATCTACCCTTCAGAGACATTTGTTGGAGTAAGAAAATAACTGGTTAATCAGTCTGGAATTCATTGCTCACAATTTTTTTTAAAATTTGGAAGGCATGATCTACATGTGCACATCCCTCATTTTATCCCAAGATTAAATCCATGTGACTATTTAAAAAAATAAAACTATGACATGATTGCAAGAATTTTATTACGTGGTGCTTTAGTGGTTAAAACATTTGATTGCTATCAAAACAAAGAATAATTTACCTGTTGAGAAAACTGATCTTTATTAGACTAGAACTGCACACACATACACACACAAATAGAATCTCAGAACTGGAAGAAATTTCAAAGGATGTCTAGTTCCAAATGTCCCTAATGGAAAATCTTAGTTTGAAGGCCAGTTTTAAAATACTCAGAATAACTCCATTTCCTTCCCTACACACATTTTAAAAAATATTCTAAAAATATTTCTATTGACAAATGCCAGGGATTTTGAAACTTAGTCTTCATTAAGAACTAAAAATGAAAGTTCATTTACCCATTTTTGTAGAGATGACTTAAAGCAGATGTGACACTCCAATTTTTGCAAACTACCCAAATATTTTTCAAGGCTCATGTAATCTATGAAGCCTTTCCAGAAATTCCTTTTATTTGAAGAAATGTAGATTAGAATTGATGTATGTAGATTATCATGTTTCTTGGCTTGTGTTCCAATGTAGTTATCTGAATTAGCTTTATTTCATTGTATTATAAATCTCCTGGGGAAAGAATGTATTGATGATTCATTTGCAATGAGCATTTTCAGTTTTTTGTAATACTACATTATTCCTAATGTAAGGCTTGGCACATAATGGATGCTCAAAATGTGTTGATTGCAGATCATCTTCATGTTACAACAAGATGCTCTATTTGCTTCTTAAGTACATTTTCCATCTTTTTTTTATCCATGGAAACTGTTGCTCCATCCATCATGAGATGGGTTTGTTAAAAGTTAGAGGAAAATACTTTTTATGTAACTATTCTTTCTTTGATGAATACAAATACTCAAGCAAAGTGAGTTTGTGCTGTTAATTCTATTTTCCTATTGAGTGCCATTGTAAAATTATAAAGGCATCATTTGGGAGGATAAATGACTACTATCCCAATAATAAAAATCACAATAAAACAGCACAACCTTTCATAATATGGTATACATTTTCTGAAAAGACATCTTTGACTTGTCTCTAATATAATTAAATATTATCAATAATATCATACTTTATTTGTTATGATTGTTAAACAAGTCAAATTATTAAAATTTCAGAAACTCTAGTAATGTGATTTTTTGCCTTAGTTGCTTATAATTCATAGTTATCACATTTCATTTGTGGGTGAGGAAAGAATAATACAGAAAAGTAAAAATTAAAATGTTCAATACTTGAAAAAAATGAAGCAGAAGCAGAAGAAGGAGAAGGAGGAGAAGGAGGAGGAGGAGGAGGAGGAGGAGGGGGAGGAGGGGGGAGGGAAAGGGGAAGGGGAAGGGGAAGGGGAAGGGAAAGGGGAAGGGGAAGGGGAAGGGGAAGGGGAAGGGGAAGGGGAAGGGGAAGGGGAAGGGGAAGGGGAAGGGGAAGGAGAAGGAGAAGGAGAAGGAGAAGGAGAAGGAGAAGGAGAAGGAGAAGGAGAAGGAGAAGGAGAAGGAGAAGGAGAAGGAGAAGGAGATGGAGAAGGAGAAGGAGAAGGAGAAGGAGAAGCAGCATGCCACTATTGTTGTTTTGATGGGGTAAATGTTAATCCTTCTTTCTTGAAGAGAACCTATGAAATCAGGAAAATAATTTCTTGATTTCTGCCTGAATCGGACATAAGTGAAGCAGAGCTGCTCAAAGTCATCAGTCTCATATTCTCCTCCAAAATAATAACCTACCTGTGATGAATACCTTGTGAATTTCTGAGTTCTATTCTCTCATTCTAATATTACATTCTTGTTTTTAATCCAAGGATCTTTAACTTTTCAACATTTCATAGTCCAGAATTGCACAGGACTTATCAGTGTGTAATTCTGATTATTCTTCCTTTGTATTTAAATTACTTCTTTTGAGTTGTTTGGTAGTATTTTCTTCTTTAGTTGAAAATTCTGGAATTTGGCTAGTTCTTGGAGTTTTTATCCTAGGATTTCCTTCTGCAGGTGTTCTGTGTATACTATCAAGGACTATTTTGTATTCTTAATTTTGTATATTAGGACAGCTTTCCATGATAATTTCCTCAAAGACATTTTCCAGGTTCTTTTATGGATCTAGATTTTTCAGGTAGACCAATAATTTGTAAATTATCTCTTCTGGATCTATTTTCAAGGTCATTGTTTTTCCTAAAAGGTACTTTATGTTTTCTTCAGTTTTTTCACCCTTTTGATTTTGTTTGATGGAATCTTGATATCTAATAGATTTATTTGTTTTTAATTTGTCCAATTTCTAATTTTTAAGGTTTTATTTTCTTCAGTTAGCTATTTTGTTTCCTGTTCCAGTTAGTTGATTTGAGTTTTGATGAGTTGTATTACTTTTCCAATTGATCATTTTATTTTTTGATGAGTGACATTTGTTTTGAAGTTGGCTATTTTTACTTTTAATGGAGTAGATTTCTTTGGATAATTTTTCATAATTCTCCTGCATGACTCATTTCTTTTTATCCATTTTTCTTCTTTCCTCTCTTCTTTGTTTTTTTTAAGTTCTTCCATGAGGTTTTAGATTTGAGTCCAATTCATAAATTCCTTTGATACTTCCCATGTAGATAATTTTCACTGCTTTCTTATTCTATGGTGGTATTTTTATAATCTCTATATGAACAGTAGTTTTCTGGTTAGAGCTCTTTTTAGGTTTTTGCTCAGTTTGATAGTTAACCTCTGTTCTTGGAGTGTAGGGAGTATAGTCTTGAGGTGGGGTCTGGTCCTGTGTTTATCACTTGCCAAGGTGTTTCCTATGCAGTTTCTCCCTTTATGACCAGTCATTGAATATGCAGTGATTTATTCTCAACATTGTCCTATCTGTTGTCCCCAAAATTCCAGGGATTTAATTTTGCCTGGGATTGATAGCCTCCCTCCTGATTTGCTCTCTAACTGAAAAAGACCTGGTCTTCTGTCCAACTGAACCAGGACCTGGACTGCTATCTGGCTGCTGGCACCTGGGCTACTATCTGGTTTCTAGGACCTTGAATTCTCTGTATCTAGAAGTCTCTCACTGGCTTTCCTGTACTCCCCTAGCTGGGTTTTACTTCCCCTTTTCCCCCAAAAGAGAGTCTTTCACTGAAGATTCTCCATGATGTCTACAATAGAGAATTTGTTGTCCTCTTTTGTTTTTGCTGGGTTCTGTAGCTTTAAGGCCTATGAAGAGGATTTATTTAATATTGTATAAGGAAAAGTCCTGGGAGCATGCTAGCTTCACGATGCCATCTTGACCCCACCCTGGAAGTCCTATATAATCAGATCTTTAAAAAAATTTATTAGCATTTAAATTGATTAAGCATACTTTATTGGACTTCTGAAGCAAACCACAGAGTAGTAGTAGTAGCAAAAAGAGTCAAATGCCTATCCTAGTTTGGGGACTTGACTAACACTCAAAGCTCTCTCTATCATTATAAATTATCCAACTTTTATTGGTGCCATACAGATAAGATACATTCAACAATGCCCAGGGAAATAATAATATTCTATGTCTCATAAGGTGTAGGTTAAGGCAAATATCATAATTAGACTCAGCCTTGATTTTACAGAATTTATAATCTGCATCTGACCTACAGATATAGATAGATATTTTAAGGATATAAAGATAAATTAATTGACAACAAAAAATACAAAGAAATGAAGAAAAGGAAGGAGGAAGGAAAAAAGGAAGAAAGAAAGAAAGAAAGAAAGAGAAAGAGAGAGATAAAGAAAGAAAGCAACAAAGAAAGAAGCAAGAAATGAAGGGGAAATATATATATATATATATATATATATATATATATATATATATATATATATATATATATATAAAGGGCTACTAATGAGATAAGGAAATGAGAGTCCTTGAAAGCAATTATAAACATATGTCTATATATACATATATGTATATATCTATATACATACACAAACATAGATATATATGATATATATATAAACATATATGTATATACATATTTAGAGAGAGAGAAATCACTAATTCATTGTAGCGTCTTCATTATATAGGCATAATACTCTATCAGTCCCTTATTTATAAGCCTATATTTATAAGTATAAGAAAATGGAATTAATGATTAAAGATAAAAAAGAAATGATAATTTCACAAATTTAGAGCATTTACTTTTCAATGTTTAAAGGCAACAATGCAGTTATTGCAAAAAATATATTACATTTTTCCCTAAGAACAAAGGAATGAGAGCAACCAGTGAGAATGATAGAAAGAAAATGAGATATTATGGGAAATACTGGTTAAGAGAATTGAAGGAAAGGGAAATAAAGTGGCATGAACAGATATCTTCTTTCCTGCCTCTGTGGAAGGGAGTAGAACCATGGTTGGCCCTGCACTTCCAAAATACTTCCTGTGGGGAAATAGGGATTGTGGAGGGGGCACAGAAAAAGGGGGATGTTGGTCCCAGGAGTCTTTTCTTCAGTATTTGTGATGTGTTTGGGACTAAAACTACCTCTCTCTTCCAAATATTGGTATTCTAGGGGATGATGAGTCCTGAACAAAAAGCTCCTGATCCTTTTACTCCAAAGGAAGGAACTTAGTCCTTATCTTATACCCACCAGCTTTCCTTCCCATCAAATGCTGATTATACAAGAGACAATCACAAATTATAAATAGAAAATAAAAATATCTATTTTATCCAAACTAAGCAGAAAATAGAAATTATGCAGATTGAAATGTATTAAAGAATAGACACTAAAAGAGAGAGGCGCTCTATTTTCAGCATAGCCTAGAATTTTAAATAAGACAAAAGACAAAGATCTGACTTTGTAGATATTTCCCCATTCTGAAGTCTTTCTCTAATTCCACTACCTTCCAGTAGTGTCACCTCTCTACCACTATTTCTGAAGAATCTCTTGAACTAACTCGAGTGGTCCTTATGAAGATATGCAGAGTTGCACTTTGCATTTCTTGTCATGAGGAATTTTTTTCAGACACAGGCTCTAGTAGTCTCCCTCCTTTTGTTAATATTGCATCTTGCTTTAGTCTCCCAGACATTTACCTATGACTCCTACCCTATTTTAATGTATATTGTAAGATTATAAACAATTGGTATAAAGTAACAATAATAGGAATGTTTAAATGGAACCTAGAAGTGACATACAGAACAACCCAAAGATCAAGAGCAGAATCTGTAATCTATATCCAATTTGCTGAATGCTCCCAACTTTAATCCATGGCTAAGTAACCCTCTGTGCCTCACACCACATCCTCAGCATTCTATTTCCCATGAGTCCTGCATTCCTCTACCATATTTCTACCACCTCAACATCTGAATATTCCTCTCCCACTTTTAAACAATTGCCCTAGTCTCCTACACCTGTGACTTTATTAAAGTGTAATTAAATTTCACTTCCTGTTGTCATCTTGATCTTTCTTGGTGAGTACCCAAAGAACTCACAGTGTTTTCCCCCATTTCATAATTCCATAAATTAATTATCAATCTACTATATTTGTGACAGTATATAAAATTGGCTCAAATTTATGTGGTAACTATTTAACAATTGGAATATTTTTATCTTGCATAAATTCTTCAAATACTTCCACATTTTGTGTTGCAATTTAGTCAAAAATCTTCCTTTTGCAAAGTTATTGGCAAATATTATTTCCTTTGGTGGGACTGGGGGGTGGAGACTAGAAGTATGATTTTGAAGTTAGAGAGCATAAGAAGCTCTCAAAGTGTTGTATGGCAGCCACTGGAAGTCACCGACATATTTTATAGACTCTATGAGGTCAAAATTATTTCTATTAGTAACATTAAGACATTTTAACCTCCAATGTGGTTAAATATCAATAGATATAATCCACATAAACAAAAGTTCTGTGGGGGGGCCTGAGATAGGGCATTCTCAGTTTTTTAGAGTATTATAGGGTCTTGAGACAGCTATATGGCTCAGTGGATAGAGCACTGACCCTGGAGTCAGGAGGACCTAAGTTCAGATCTGACCTCAGACACTTAATTGCCTATCTATGTGACCTTGTGCAAGTCATCTAACCCCATTTCCTTAAATAAAGAAATAAAAATTAAAAAAAACAGTTTTAAAGGGCCTGAATCCAAAAAGATTGAGAACCATGATCATGGGAAAACTACTTCTACCAATGAAGATCAATGCTTATTCTACAATTTATTGCCTTAAAGAAGTTCCAAGGCATTGGGCCTGGAATGATATGTTATGACATGTCTTATCTAGAGGTCATACAGGCATTATGTGTCACAGGTGTTTCTGATTACAGGTGTTTCTGATACTGAGGGCAATTCATTCTACTAAATCAAATTCCTGATTTGAAGCTAAGAAGATGGTGGCATGGGAGATATAAACCTTGTGTTAGGCTATAATGAGTGGGAGGATTTAATTGCTTTAATACATCTATAATGCATTATGTTTGAAAAAGTGAGAATTTTAGGGGCCAGTTTGCTTATCTCTTTGTTTCAAATAATGTAAATTTTACACATAAACTTTCATAAAGATTGACCACAGAAAACCTAAAATCAGTTTCTTATTATTCAAATGAGTGGTCTTTTGTATGAAAAGCAGTTTATTCAAGCTATAATCCACAAGAAATCAATTATGTTTGCTCTTTAGGCTGTGTACTTTAGAGACTTCATAATGTTAAACACATAAATCCCTGCTTTGGTTGGACTACTACAATTAAATACATAGGAATGTATAAGAATGAAATGAGTTTGCTTATTTAAATTAAAATCTAATACTTATATAATTTTGGAAAGTTCAGCAAATTATTTATATTTGCTTTAATTGGGTGTATTGGTATCATCATTTGATCATTGATCCTTTTAGTCAATCAGTCAATAAATGCAATGTAAGGAAGATAACTAGTACACCAGGAATCAAAAAATCTAAATCTAAAGTGTGGTTCAGTCATTTAACCTCTCTTTCCATATAGACAATATTTTTCAGATAAGGGAATAAGAAAGAAAATACTTAAGGTCAGTTTCAAGTCTAACATGATTCTATAATTTTAGAAATACTGACATCTACTAAATATATATCATTACATTAATTGTTGTGGGATACATAAGGAAATATTTGCTTAATCTTCAAGAAACAATCTGTTTGAGGCAAGGGGGAAAGAAATAGTTTGCTACTCAAATAATGATAGGATAATGTCATATGTTTGTATATTCTAGTGCCAGAAGAATAATATAGAAAATATGTGATAAAGAATACAAAGGAAAAAGGATAGAACAAGTATTCAGAGTATTCAGTCAAGGAAAGCTTTATTGAAGGGGTGGGATTGAGTCAGGACCTAAAGAATGAAAAGGATTTCAATAAGCAAAAAGGGCAAGGAGGAGGAATCTTAGATCCATACTATTAAAGTGGAAAGTAGGTCCAACTCCTTCATCAAGCAGATAAAGAAACTGACACCCTCATAAGTTAACTAATTTAGTCAGTGAAAATTCAGATGATCATTGATTGAAAAAAGCATTTTAATCCATGTCTTCCTAGCTCCTAGAACAAATTCCTATTCATTATTCCAGACTATCCTTGGACCATTCTAGGAGGCTAAATCAATTAAGGAATAATGAGAGGAGAAGTGAATATTTGGGTGAAAGAAAATATAATGCATTTGTGTGGTTCAAGATGAGGTAAGAAATGTAGGTTTAGACAAGACTGTGGATAGCCATGAATAACATTTTAAGGGGTTTGAACTTCAGCCTGGGGGTCATGGAAATCTATTAGGGATCATTTTATTTTGAGCAGATGAATTTACATTAGAAGTATCATGACAGGGACAGAGCCAAGATGGCAGAGAAAAGCCAGGAATTTCCTTGAGCTCCCCCAGGTCTTTCCCAGAAACGACATTAATCAAGCCTCTAAATGGATTCTAGAAGGTATTGGCCCATCAAAAAAAAGTAAAGTCGAACAGTTCCTATAAGGTCTGTGTAAGGTGGAGCAGGAACATTAACTGGAACTAGCATGTGTGCATGGGTAGGACATAGAGGAGACAGCTGGATGTTCTCAGTCATAGGACAACTCTGGAGTGGTGATCTAGGCCTGGACCAGAGGCCAAAAGCAGGTGAGCTTGGAGTACTCCAGCACAGGTATTCCAGCCTTCTGCTCAACCAGAATGATTGGGATCAAGGCCCCCTACACAGGTAGCAAATTGCTATTGTTCCTAACTCAGAAATTCCCAGTCCACTGAGCAAGCTGCTGACATTCTCAATGCAGATGAACCAATCCAGTGATCCAATAGAGTTCTCAATGAGAAAGTCTGTGAGTAAGCCCCTCCCCCAATACAAGAAGCTTGGAAAATCATCCAAACAAAACTCAGAATGAGTAAGAAATGTCAGAGGTAAGCCAGAATTATAAAAAGTTACCTAGAGAGATGGGGGGGGCAAGATGGCAGCATTAAGGCAAGATTTCCCAGAAATTCATTCCCCCCAAAACTCCAAAAGTCATCAAATTATGACTCTAGCCAAAATTTAGAAAGACTGAGTGATACAATTTCCCAGTCCAAGACAACTTAGAAGTTCTGCAGGAAAGCTCTGTTCCAATGGGACTAGGGTTTGGCAAAAAGCCTAGCTCAGCTGCAGTGCAGCACAACTGGGCTGGGAGCCTGGGCCCATGGCAGAGGGGGCAGTTTCCAGATGTCTTGGCCCAGGGATCATCAGGGACAGCCTGAAGGTGGTGAGAGAAATATGCAGCACCAGAGCAAGTGTGGAGTAGAGCTCTAGCCTCAGAGCAACCCTGCTGTGAGAACTTGCAAGGGGAGTCAGCAGAGCCACCCAGCACATCCAGAACTCTCAGGCCATAGATGGTAAGGGGGTCGGGGAGATTGCAGACATCTCTCTGCTCTCCCTGGAGCAGGACTCAGTTGTTTGCTCACATTCAGATCCAGGATGCAGTCTGGGTCCCCACAACATCATCATAGCCAATCAGGGAGCAGTCAGAGCCTCTCATAAGACATTGGAGGAATTAAGGTCACAGTGGGTTGTCCCAAAAACCCTCCCAACACCTGGGAAGTGCAGTAAATCAGTCATAGGCTGAGGAAAGGAGTAAACAACAGAAAAAGAAAAATATAACTACAGAAAATTACTTTGGTCACATGGAGGACTAAAATATATACCCAGAAGATGACAAAAATAAAAGCTTCTGTTTTCAAAACTTCCAAGAGAAATAAAAAATGGGCTCAAGCTATGGATGAGCTCAAAAAAAGACTGAAAGGCAATTAGAGGAGGTAGAAGAAAAATTGGAAGGAGAAATGAGAGTGATGCAGATAAATTATGAAAACAAAGTCAGCCATACTATGAAAGAAATACAGAAATATACTGAAGGGAATAACATATTAAAAACAAGTTTAGGTCAAATGGAAAAAAATCACAAAAGGCAAATGAGGAGAAGAATGCCTTCAAAAGCAGAATTGGCCATCTGGAAAAGAAGATATAAAAGCTATATGAAGAAAATAACTCCTTCAAATGCAAAATGGAACTAAAGGAAGCTGATGACTTCATGAGAAATCAGGAAGAAATAAAACTCTTCCCCAAGAAAACCAAAATTAGGAAAAAAATGTGAAATATGTCTTGGGAAAAGCAAATGACCTTGAAAACAGATCCAAAAGAGATAACTTAAAAATTATTGGACTACCTGAAAGTCATTACCAGGAAAAGAGCCTAGACTTCATTTTTCAAGAAATAATACATGAAAATTGCCCTGAGATCTTAGAAGGAGAGGGTAAAAGAGAAATTGAGGGAACGTATCAGTCACCTCCTGAAGGAGATCCCAAATGAAAAACTTCCAGGAATATCATAGTCAAACTCCAAAACTCCCTATTAAAGAGAAAACACTAAAAGCTGCCAGAAACAAGCAATTCAACTACCATGGCTCTGTAGTCAGAATTACACATGATCTGGAAGCAACTGCATTAAGGGCTCATAGGTCTTGGAATATGATATTCTGGAAGGCAAATGATCTTGGTTTATAACAGAAAATCAACTGTAAAACAAAAATGAGTATCCTTTTTCAGGGGAAAAGATGGACTTTCAATGAAGCAGGAGACCTTTCAAATTGTCCTATTGAAACAACCAGAGCTGAACAGAAAGTTTGATCTCCAAGTATAGTACTCAGGTGAATCATAGAGGGGTGGATGAGAAGGACTAACTATGAGGAACTTAATGATGTTTAACTGTTTGTATTGCTGCATAGGAAGACAATACTGGTAACTCATGAATTTTCTCATTTATAAGAGCAGTTAGAAGGAGCATATATAGACGAGGCTCAGGAAAGAGCTAAATATAATGGTATAATATAGTAAAAAGATGAAGTCAATGGGTGATAAAGGAACGTACTGGGAGGAAGAGAAAGGAGAGGAAGAAGGGCTAAGATATTTCAGATAAGAGTCAAGAAAAAGCTTTTTCAATGGAGTGGAACAGGGGAAGGCAAATGGGAATGAGTAAGTCTTCATTCTCATCAGAAAAGGCTCAGAGAGGATATAATATACACACTTAATAGGGTATGGAAATCTATCTTACCCTAGAGAAAAATGAGAGGAAAGGGATAGGATATGGTGGGAATGGGGGGAATAGGAGATAGAAGAGAGGGAAGATTATGGGAGGGGGTGCTCAGATACAACACACTTTTGAACAGGAAAAGGATGAAAGGAGAGAAAAAATGGAATAGATGAGAGCAAGGAGGAATAGAGTGAATGGAAATAAGCTAGTGATAGCAACTATGGGAAAAAAATTGAAGCAACTTCTCTGTTGGCTATGATGGGGAAGGCAACTCATCCCAGACACAAAGCCATTGGAATCTGAACACTGACTGAAGTACACTTTTTTCTCTCTCTCACTATTTTTGAGGTTTCTCATCTTTGTTTGGCTGGGAAGTGATTTTATGTTTACTATCACAACAAGATTATTGTAATTATATAAAATAAATAAACAAAAAAAATTCTAAACTAAAATCTCTTAGGGATAAACATCTTGTGAGGATCTGGTAGTCAAAGGGTATGCAGGGTTCTGTAACCCTTAGTGTGTTTTCAGGCTATCTTATAACTCTAAAAACAGGTCATTAGTTTCCCAGTTTTATCACATCTGCTCTAGTATGCATTATTTTTATTTTCTATGATATTAAGCAATCTGATATGTATGAGATGGTGTGTCAGAGATGCTTTAATTTACTTATCTCTAATCAGTAGAGATTTAGGGCATTTTTTCATGTGATTATTGATAGCTCTGGCTTTTATCTTCTGAAAACTTCCTGGTCATATTCTTTGACTACTTATCAGTTGGGGAATGATACATATTTTATTGTAAATTTGATTCAGTTCCTTATATATTTGAGAAAAAGATCTTTATAAAATAAATTTGCTTTCAACTTTCCCCTCATTTATCTGTATCCCTTGTATTAGTTTCTTGTATAATATCTTTTAAGTATTCATTTAATTAAATTTGCTTTTCATTTCAAAAAAAAGAAGAAAAAAGAAAGTTACCTAGAAGATACCTAAAATTGAGATAAGCAAAAGACCATCTCAGAAGAGGATTAAAAATGTACTATATATGAAATTACAGAGAAGCATATGTATTGGTCTCTAGCATGAATCAAATAGATAAAATGGGAAAAGAAACTCAAGAAATATTCATAAACTTGCAAAACAAAGAACAAATATTGACTAAAGAAAATTAATACTTTAAAAATGCAATTAGGTTATTGGAAAAAGAAAATAATTCCTACAAAAATTCAACTGAAGAAAGAGAAAAACACAAAATCTTCTTTAAAAATAAAACTGACAAAAAGAAAAAAGAGATATAAAAGCTAACTGAAAAAAAATAATTCCTTGAAGAGTAGACTGGAACAAGTGGAGACTATAGCCTCTCTGAGACATCAAGAATCAGTCAAGCAAAATTAAAAAAAAGAAATGAAATATAAAAGAAAATATAAAATATGCCATTGGTAAAACAACTGAACTAGAAAATAGATTCAAGGGAGATAATTTGAGAATTATTAGACTACCTGAAAGCCATGAGCAAAAAGTTAGCTGGACCTCATCTTCAAGAAGTCATTAAGGAAAATTGTCTTGATATCCTAGAATTAGAGGGTAAATAGTCATTGAAAGAATCCATTGATCACCTCCTGAAAGGGATCCTAAAGTGAAAATGCCCATAAACATTACAGTCAATTTCCAGAATTATCAGATCAAGAAGAAAATCCTGCATGCAGCCAGAAAGACGTAAATAAAATACCAAGGAACCACAGTCAAGTTTTAAGAGGAATTGTCAGCATCAATATTAAAGGATTAAAGGACCTAGAATATGATATTCCAGAGGGCAAATCAGTACCACTGATTAAATATCAAGTTTGAAATTCTGAAAAGGAAAAAGAGAGATAAATAAAATAAAAAAAATAATAAAACTAATGAACTAATGAACAAAACTGAGTTGGTTTTATGAAAAGAACAAATAAAATAGATAATCCTTTTGTCAATTTACTTTAAAAAGGGAGAAAATCAAATTAGTAGAATCAAAATGAAAAGGGTGAATTCACTACCATTGAGGAAGAAATTAAAGCGATAATTAAGAGTTATTTGCCCTACTCTATTCCAAAAAATGTGATAATCTAAATGAAATAAATATTCTCAAAAATAAAAATTGCCCAATTAACAGAAGAAATTAAATATTTAAATAACCCCATTTCAGAAAAAGAAATTGAGCAAGTTATCAATAAAGTCCCCAAGAAAAATTCTCCCCAACCACATGGATTCACAATTGAATTCTACCAAACATTTAGTAACAATTAATTCCAATCCTATATAAACTATTTGAAAAAATAGGTGAAGAAGTACTGCCAAATTCCTTCTATGAAACCAGTATGGTACTGATACATAAACCAGGAAAGGTTAAAAGAGAGAAGAAAATTGTAGGCCTATTACCCTAAAGCATATTGAAGCAAAAATTGTATATAAAATTTTAGCAAATCAATTACAACAAATTATTACTAGGACAATGCACTATGATATGGTAATATTTATACCAAGAAAGCAAGGCTGCTTCAATATTAGGCAAACTATCAGCATAACAATAGAAAAATGAGCAGAAATCATATGATTCTTTCAATAGTTGCTGAAAAGCTTTTGACAAAATAGATCACCCATTCCTACAAAACTCACTAGAGTAGAGGAATAAATATAGTATTCCTTAAAACAATAAGCAGGATCTATCTTAAAATTTCAACATGCATTATATATATAATGGCAATAAATTAGTAGCATTCCCAGTAAGATTAGGGGTGAAACTAGGAAGCATTTTATTTCTACTATTATTTTGTATTGAATTAGAAATATTAATTTCAACAATAAGAAAAGAAAAAGAAATTGGCTATGAGGGAACAAAACTGTCATTCTTTGTATACCATATGATGTATACTTAGAGAATCCTAGAAAATCAACTAAAAAACAATTAGCAGCTTTAGCAAAGTTGCAGAATATAAAATAAACCCACATAAATCATCATCATTTCTTTATATTACCCACAGAATACTAGCAAGATATAGAAAGAGAAATTTCATTTAAAGTAACTGAATACAACATAAAATACTTAGGAGTTTATTTGTCAGGACAAATTCAGAAATGTAATGAAAATAATTGTAAAACACTTTTCACACAAATAAAATCAGATCTAAATAATTGAACAAATGTTTGTTCATGGGTAGGCCCAGCTAATATAATAAAAATGATTTTTCTATCTAAATTAAATTACTTCTTTAGTGCCATACCAAACAAATTTCCAAAACATTATTTTAAGAAGTTAGAAAAAATAGTAATTTTTGAAAATAATAATTATTGAAAAAATGCAAAAGATGGTAGCCCAGCCATACTATGTCTAAAACTATATTATAAAGCAGAAATCATCAAAACTGTTTGGTATTGGTTAAGAAATAAATTGATGGATGAGTGGAATAGATTAAGTACATAAGAACTCACTGTGTACAAAAACTGTTAGGAAAAGTAGAAAAATAGGATGACAGAAACTAGGCATAGACCCGCATCTCATACCCTATACCAAAATAAAGTTTAAACAAAAGAGATGATACCATAAGTCAATTAGAAGAACAAGGAATAACTTATCTGTCAGATCTATAGAAAGGGGAGGAATGTATCACCCAAGAAGAGATATAGAATATTATGAAATTCAAATGTGGATAATTTAGATTGCACTTTATTTAAAAAGTTTTCTATAAATAAAATCAAAGCAATCAAGATGAGAAAAAATGTAGTAAGTTGGGAATCAATTTAAACAACTGGTGTTTCTCATAAAACCTCATTTCGAAAATATATAGAAAATTGACTCAAATTTATAAGAGTACTAGTTATTTCCCAATTGCTA
Source organism: Macrotis lagotis (assembly GCF_037893015.1). Lineage (NCBI taxonomy): Eukaryota > Metazoa > Chordata > Mammalia > Peramelemorphia > Peramelidae > Macrotis > Macrotis lagotis. The sequence continues at coordinate 552,111,965 of NC_133658.1, forward strand.
AATAGGCAAAGATATGAGTAGACAGTTCTCAGGAGAAGAAATTAAAACTATCCATAGTCATATGAAAAAATACTCTAAATCATTACTGGTTAGAGAAGTGCAAATTAAAACACTTCTTTGGTACTACCTCACACCAATCAAATTGGCCACTATGACACAAATGGAAAATGATCAATGTTGGAGGGGTTGTGGGAAAACTGAGACACTGTTGATGGATTTGTGAATTGATTCAGTCTTTCTGGAGAGTAATTGAGAATAATATCCAATGGACAAAAACATTGTGTATACCCATTGATATAGCAATACTACTTCTATATCTATATTACAAAAAGATCACAAAAAACGGTAAAAAAATATCCACACAAAAAAATATTTATAGCAGTTTTTTTTTTGAATTGGCAAAGAATTAGAAATTGAGTGGATGTCCATGAATTAGGATACTGCTGAAAAAATTTTGGTATATGAATGTGATGGAATACTATTGTTCTATAAGAAATCATGATGAATGAAACTTCAGAAAAGCCTGGAAAGACTTACATGAATTAAAACTGAGGCAAGTGAGCAGACCCAGAAGAACATTGTATACATCAACAGCAACATTGTGGAATGATAAACTATGACAGACTTCTCGTCATAACAGTACAACAGTCAAAAGGATTTGTGATGGAAAATACCATCCACATTTAGAGGAGGAATTAGGAAGTGTGAATTACAGACTAACTATTTCCAATTTTAAAAATTTATGGGGGGGGGGTTCCCTCTCATATTTCTTCTTTTTTCTCATTCTTCTTTGACAATATAATTAATAGAGAAATAAGTTTATATGGTTATATGTATAAAAATTTATATTAGATTGTTCTGTGTTGGGGAGGAGGGAGGAAATAAAAGGATAGAAACAAATGTGAAACAAAACCTTATGAAAGTAATTGTTGAAAACTATCTGCATTTAATTGGAATAAATTAATTAATAAAAAAATAACAAAACTATAACAACAAACAAAAAACGAAAAATAGAAGTATCATGACAAACTGACATGGAGGTTGAGGTTAGAATCAGGGAGATGAATTTGCAAGGCTATTGTATTAGTCAAGGGATGAAAAATTAAAACTTTAACTGAGTCATATTTCAGGCATGGTAATTCCATGACTCTAACATGTTATCTGACATAGAATATTTATCCACATAGATCAGTATATATCAGTAAATGCTTATTAAATATTCACAGAATACATGGTACTTCCAAGTAGGGGGACTGCAAATCAGTGTTATGTGATTTTTAAAGTAATATATAATACACAGTGAAAAGTAGCAAAGCTATTAGATTAAGTTTCCAGCTTTTTGGTTGCATGCCACATTTTCACCACTTATTTCCTCTCATATCTTAGAAATGTTGCTTACATTCTGTTTCTCTATTTTTTATGTTTTCCATAAATTAAATGAGGAATTCCTGGGGCTGGTGAGTACCAACAATGTACTAGATACTAAACAGTTTCTAAATAGCATATGCAGACTTTGTGTGTGCTTGCATTCACAACCAGTTTCACAAATAGGCACATTTTATGCCTGGAAAAATTACTGATTTCTCTCAAGCAATATTTATGTTAGAAATAGATTGAACAGATAGACCTGATCATTGCATGGACTAACTTTACATGAAGAAGTAGTATGAGCTGACTTTGGAATCAGAAAGACTGGATTTAAATCCAGCCTTGGTAACATGTTAATTATGTGCCTATGGATAAAAAGTTAACCTCTCAAAGACCACAGGCAATTCCTTGAGATTACAAACTGGAAAAATCCATCCTGATATCAATCCACATAAATAGTTTGTACAAGAGTTCAGTTCCCTGTATTGGTGAAATCAAAGATGCAGACTAAAGAAAAGAGTTTTGTACAGTTTGGCATAATAGATGGAAAACTGGGCCAGGAACGAGAATATTAGGGGTCATAGTTCCAGGTCTATAGCCACTAATCAGTTACAGACAAATTACTTTATCACTCTGGCCTTATTGTTTACACCATAAATTGAATATATTATAATAGATGGTCTTAATGTCCTTTTAGCTACACATCTAAATGCTATAAATCAACATCAATCAAATACATTTAAAAATCTGTTTCCATCACCAAGAAGAAATTTTGGTATTATAAATGCTTCCACCAACAGATACCAATCTATTGATCATTGCATTAGTAAACTATTGTAATTTTCAGGCTGTTCAGTCAATTTTCACTTTTGTCTGTCTTTTCATGACTGCAATTTTTACCCGGCCAAAGATATGAGAGTGGTTTATCATTTCCTTCTAAAACTATTTTTATAGATAAGAAAATTGAGACAAACAGAGTTAAGTGACTTTCCTAATATCACAATAAGTATCTGAGGTCAGATTTAAATTGAGTCAGATGAGTTTTTCTGATTCCAGTCCTGGCACTCTAATCTACTGAACCACCTAAACTGCCCAAATAGTAGGAATTAGCCCAGGGTATTGGCTGGGCAAATGTCTTGTCAGTCTCATGCTTAGTCCACATAAATGATGGGATTTAGAATACTATCTACCAGTCTCTGAGACCAGACCTCTATTTCCTATTCTTTACTTCCAATGATAGTAATTTATACTCTCTGATCATGTAAGATTTACATCAGGAATACAAGTTTGGTTCAATGTCAGGAAATCTATAAACATGATGCTAAAATGATACAAATTATATGATTATATCAGTTATGTAGGATAAAAGTTTAACAAAATATAAAAATTATATTTGTTTTTTAAAAAATCCAAAAGCATAAAATAAATTACTTTTTGCTTAATATGTAAATAGTGTCTATTTAAAATCCAGACAGCATTATGTGCAGTGTAGACAAGTGAAAACCATTTCCAATGAGATCAGGAGTAAGTGAAGCTACTCATTATTGCCACTATTCTTTGACATTGTATCATAAATGTGAACTCTAAAATTGAAACAAGAACCTGAAATCAAAGTACTAAATAGAGGCAAAATAAATAAATAAATGCAATTTTTTGATCTTAAACATGATATAATGATCTATGTCTTAGGAAGTGAACTAAAAACTAATGGAAAAATCATTTTAAAAAGTAGAAGTAGCAAAATATAAAAAAAGAAAATCTGATTTTAAAAAACTTTAGAATGCATATTGACAAAATATAAACATACACAAAAATATTAATGAATCTATCAAGAAATATATAGGATAAATATAGGTGTGCATATATATATATATATATATACTTTTTTTAAAACCTAAAAACTTTTTTTATAAACAGAAAGACAGACACATCTAAATAAATGGATATATATTACCTGTTCCCAATTTGATCATAACAATATAATGACAAACTTCCCAAATTAGTTTTCTTATTTAATGTTATACCAATTAAGCTTGAAAAGGATTCCTCTAGAAATTCAGGGAAATAAAAGATTAAGTCTACCAAGCAAAATAAAGAAGAAAACCAAGGGAGAAGAACAAAAGACTAGTAGTACTAAATCACAAACTATACTAAAAAGTAGTCAAAATAAAAAAATAATTGGTGCTTCACTTTTCTTTTTTTTTTATTATTTTTATTTGTTTAAGGAAATAGGGTTGAGTGACTTGCTCAAGGTCACACAGCTAGGTAATTCTGTGTATGAACTCAGGTCTTTTGACTCCAAGGCCAACACCCTATGTACTGCACCGCCTTTCTGGCCCAGGATTGCTTAAAAATATGACTATGTGGAATAGATTAATTATACAATATATCAAAGAAAAAATAAATATGTAATGTTGTATAAGTTATTCAGCTCTTTTTTTCAGTCATGTTTGACTCTTTGTGATCTCAATTGAAATTTTCCAGGCAAAGATCCTACTAGAGTCTTTTGCCATTTCTTTCTCCATCTCATTTAATGAGGAAATTGAGGCAAACAGGCTTAAGTGACTTGTCCTTGGTCACAGAGTTAATAAGTATCTGAGACTGGATCTGAACTCAGGTCCTCCTGACTCCTGATAGATTCAGCTATCTGTCTACTGTACTACAATCAGACCAAAAATTACAGGAAAGACTAAAAAGTAATATGACAAGATTTAGGTAAAATTAAAAATTCAAAACATACCCTCAAATGAACCTCAAAAGAATATATGAAGTTATATGAAAGTCACATCATAAACAAATTAGAGGATTAATAAAAGAAATATATTTCCCAACATGGAAAGGGGAACAAGTAGTTAAACAAGTAGTAGAGAAGAAGACAGATGATAAAATGGGAAATTCTGATAATAATGAATGGATGTTTTTGTAGAAATAAAATCAATGCAGTTAAAACTTGAAGGAAAAATTAACTGATAAAAAACCAATTCCTCTGATAAAAGTTGGAAATATAAAATGTATAAAGAACTATATGAATATATAGAAATGATAATTCTTCAATGTTAGTCAAAGAATATTAACAAATAGGTTTCAAAGGAAGAAATTCAAATTAATTTCCAATAAGCATATATAAAAATGTTATACAGTATTAATACTTAAAGTAATGTAAATCCATTCTTTGATGTGTGTGTGTGTGTGTGTGTGTGTGTGTGTGTGTGTGTGTGTGTGTAAAATATCCTTTGAACTATATAATTATTAAACTTAAGGACTCAAGGGAAGGAGAAAAAATACTTATATGCAGTAAAAATGTTTATAGTAGATTCTTTTAAAAATTTTGTACTGGCAAAAAAAAAGCTAAAAATAAAGAGTTGCTCATTAATTGAGATGACCCAAGAAATAATGATATATGTAATATTCTATTTTGAGATTAGAAACAAAGGAAAAGAAGGATTCAAGGAAAACTTGAAGATTTATATGAATTGGCATGTTGGTAAGTTAGCAGAACCAGGAGAATCATTTATTCAATAGCAACAACCTTTTAAATAAAAACAACTTTGAATTATTTGAGAATACTTATCTATACATTGATCAAAAATGACCCCAAAACAGCTAATAATAAATCAAGCCATCTACCTCCTGAGAAAGGGATAATGTCTCAAAGAATAGAGAGAAACATCCTTGTTTTTTTGGACATGATATATACTTTGATTTCTTCTGCTTTACTTATTATATGTCTCAAAAATAATTAAGGTCAAGAGATTTGCTATTTCAGGCATAATCTAATTTCTGTTCTGGTTTCTATACTAAAAAGTTTATTTGCATTGGTTAAGTTCAAAATTTTAAAACAATAATTTTTAAGTCAGCTATTTATATGCTTCCTAAAGCAAAATATAATGTATAATTTTTAAGTTATGATTTATCCTTATGACATACATTGCCACATGCAAAGGGTGATGCTCAAATTTATACTTCAATGACCTTTCTTTTGACTCCAAACAATCCTTCTTTGGTGTTATTGTGTACCAGATTTTGAGTTAATGATTTCAATTTTTATCTATGAAATAAAATTTAATGACTAATGTTATCAAATGACAAAGGAAAAGACAATATAAATTACCCAAATTTGAGAACTTATACCCATACTTATCATGTCCCACACAATTAGTTGTTATACATTCATAACATGAAAATATGTATACATGTACTTCCTAGAGACAAGAAGGAAGAGTAAGCAGTGAATCACCATAATAATAAAATCTCTCCAAATAACAGTAAACTAGCTTTCTGAAATAAATCCTGGGACAGTAGAACTATTGAAAAGATGGGGTTAAACAATCTTTTAGTTCAAGAAACTTTAAATTTTGGCAGGAAAATACATGTATCAAGTTAAAAAGGGAACTCAGTCCAAGGAAGAAAGCATTCTGACTTGCTAGCATCAAGTCCCACCTCAGCAAACCAGTGGGAGATCCTGAGCCCCAGTCCAGTGGAGCAGGCAAACTCCAACACCACAACCCCCCACATACTTGAACACATCCAGAATCATCAAACAAACCAAATAAATAAAAAAAAAGAATAGAAAAAATGTAAAATACTTTACTTAGAAAACAACTTGACCTGAAAAATAGATCCAGAAGAGACAATATCAGAATCAATGGACTACTTGAAAGTCATAATCAAAAGGAGGACCTAGTCATCATCTTTCAAGAAATTATTGGCAATTATCTTAATAACCTGAAGGAGCTCCCAAAATAAAAATTCCAAGGAAATTATAGCCAAATTTCAGATTAGATCAAGGGAAAAATATACAAATGACCAAAAAGAAACAATTCAGATATCTAGGAGTCATAATCAGGATTACCTATTTCTTAACATAATTCTTTGTTTGTTTGTTTGTTTTGTTTTTGTAAGGCAATGGGGTTAAGTGACTTGCTAATGTCACACAGCTAGGCAATTATTAAGTATCTGAAGCTGGATTTGAACTCAGGTCCTCCTGACTCCAGGGCTGGTGCTCTTTCCACTACACCACCTAGCCTCCCCCAACATAATTCTTAAAGGAGAAAAATGGTTATTCGATAAAATAGAAGAATTTCAAACTTATATAAGGAGATCAGAATTAAAAGAAATTAACTTTCAGTTTCAAGACCCAAGAAAAGCCTAAAAAGATAAAAAAACAGGAGGGGGAAGATAACATAAGGGATTCAACAGCAATAAACTTTTTACATTTCTATAGGGGAAGATGAATCTTGTAATTTTTGTTTATTAGTTCTTTTCAACATCTGAATTACCTAAAATCTTGGAATTTATTTATTTATTTATCAAATTTTCAAATATTTATTTATTTTTCCAGCTATATGCAACAGTGGTTTTTCAACAATCATTTTTTTTTAGTTTTTTTCGCAAGGCAGTGGGGTAAAGTGGCTTGCCCAAGGCCAGACAGCTAGGTAATTACTAAGTGTCTGAGACCAGATTTGAACTCAGGTGCTCCTGACTCCAGGGCCAGTGCTGTATCCACTGCACCAACTAGTCGCCCCTCAACAATCATTTTTCACAAAGTTTTAATTTTTCCTGTTTTTCTCCCTCCCTCCACTCCTTCCCCTTCCCCCAGTAGAAAGATACTTGAAATTTAAAAAATAATTATTACTAATAGTGCAGCTAGGAGAAATATACATCAATAGAGGGTGCAGATATAAGGTAAATTTGAGGGAATGACAAAAAATTAAGGGATGAGAAAGAGAAATGGGTGAATAAGGAAGGGGGTAGTATGGGGTAAATTATTTCACATGAATATTTGCAAAAATCCTAGGATAAAAAGATGAAAGTATGACCAATGTCATTACTTGAACCATACTGTCATCAGTATTGCCTCACAGAGGGAATAATACACATAGTCAGTTGAAAATAGAAATCTATTTCATCCAGCAAGGAAGGAGATAAAGTAAGGGGTTAGAGCTACTGATAGAAGAAAGGACAGATTGGAGGAGTCAATAACCTGAAGCAAAATACTTTTGAAAACAGAAAGGGTGAAAGGAAAGAGAGGACAAACAAGAGGGAAAACAACTGAGGGAAATATAAATAATACTCATATTCAAAGTTTTTGTCCTTTATTTTTGAAGAAGATCATAAGATCAAGGAGGTGATGCCATGACAAGCACATGCATTGGATTTAAATGAAGGGTTTGCTATGCTGTCACTAGCCTCACTTGCTCCTCCAGAGTCATCTGGGTCTAGTGGCCAGATATGAATCAGGAAGACTGGAGATGGCCTTGGATGTGAGGGAATCAGGATTAGGTGATTTACCCAAGGTCTCACAGGTATTAAGAGTCAAAGGTCTGAAACCGAATTCGAACTCCAGTCCTCCTGACTCCAAACTCATTGCTCTATCCACTGTGCCATCTAGCTGCCCCAGCTAACCATAACTGTGAATGTGAATTGGATGAGTTCTTCGATAAAACAGAAGTAGAAAGCAGAATGGAACAAAAATCATAATCCTTCAATATGTTGTTTAAAAGAAACACACTCAAAGCAAGACAAACACAAAGTAAATGTAAGAGGCTAGAGTAGAATCTACTATGCTTCAGTTGAAGTAAGGGGGGAAAAATAAGCAGGGATAGCAATCCTGACCTTAGACAAGGCAAGAACAAAATAGACCTAATTAAAAGAGATAGGGAAGGAAACTACATGTTCCTAAAAGATATGATAGACAATAAAGTAATATCAATACTTAACATAAATGCATCAAGTGTAATAGCATTCAAATTCTTAAAAGAACAAGTTAAGTGAGTTGCTGAAAGAAATAGCAAAACAATATCAGTGAGGTACCTCAACTATCCTCTTTCAGAACTTGATAAATCCTACCAAAAATAAATAAGAAAGAAACTAAGGAGGTGAATAGAGTATTGGAAAAATTATATATAATAAATCTTTGGAGAAAATTGAATGGAAACAGAATGGAATTTTTCTTTTTCACTATAGCACATGGTCCCTACACAAAAATTGCCCATGGTCACTATTTGGAAAATACACTGTTGCCAAAACTGAAAAATAATAGGCCACAAACTAGGAAAACCCCAATAGCTCAAAAAATAAAACAAGATGAGGAAATTAGAAGAGCAAGCAAGATATGATCTACTGGCAGATCTAGGGAGAAGGAAAGAATTCATAACTAAATAAGAGATAGAGAAGGTTATGAAATGCTAAATATATAATTTTGATATATTCAATTAAAGTCTTTGCACAAACAAAACTAAGACAACCAAGATTAGAAGGAAAGCAGAAAGTAGGAAAATAAGTATAATCAGTGTTTTTGATAAAGGCCTCAGTTTTCAAATATGTAGAGGAGTCAAATTTCTAAGAATACAAGTCATTCCCTGATTGATAAGTGATCAAAGGATATGAACAGGCAGGTTTTTTTTTTTTTAGGTTTTTGCAAGGCAAGGGGTTAAGTGGCTTGCCCAAGACCTCACAGTTAAGTAATTATTAAGTGTCTTAGGCCAGATTTGAACTCAAGTATTCATAACTCCAGGGCTGGTGCTCTATCCATTGTGCCACCTAGCTGCCCAAGCAGGCAGTTTTCAGATAAAGCAGTCAAAACTATCTGTAGGCTTATGATGAAAGGATCTAAATCACTACTGATTAGAGAAATGCAAATAAAGCAACTCTGAGGTACTACTTCATGCCTTTAAATATTGGAGAGGTTGTGGGAAAATTGGGAAATTAAATGCCCTATTCATGGAGTTGTGAATTGATGCAACCATTCTAGAGAGAAATTTGGAAGTCTGTCCAAAGGGCAGTCTAAAAGTACATACTCTTTGATCTAATAACACCACTACTAGGTCTGCATCTTAAAGATATAAAAAAGGGAAAAGGACCTACACATGTAAAATATTTATAGTAACCTTTTGCACACTGAATAAAATTGAGGGGATGCCTATCAATTGGGGAATGGGTGAACAAGTTATGGTATATGAATATAATGGAATACTATTGAGCATTAAGAAATTATGAATAGGGGGTGGCTAGGTGGCACAGTGGATAAAGCTCCGGTCCTGGAGTCAGGAGTACCTGGGTTCAAATCCAGTCTCAGACACTTTACCTAGCTATGTGGCCTTGGGCAAGCCACTTAACCCCATTTGCCTTGCAAAAAAAAAAGAAATTATGAATAGGCAGATTTTGGAAAAAAGATGTAAAATCTTGTACGAACTGATACTAAGTGAAGTAAGCAGGACTGGAAAACACTGTACACACAATTTCAGCAAATTAGGTGATGTTCAACTATAAATGATTTAGCTCTTCTCAGCAACACAATGATCCAAGGCAAGTGCAAAGGACACACAAAGGAAAATGCTATACACATGCAGAAAATGAATTGATGGATTGTGAATGCAGATTGAATCATACATACTTCTTTCATATATTTTATTCTTTTTCATGTTTGTTTTTTCTTTTTGATCTGTTTCTTCTTTCACAACTCTGACTTATATGAAAATATGTTTTACGCAATAGCAATATATAATCTACATCAAATTACCCATGACTTTAGGAAGAAGGGCTAAGGTCAAGGAGAAAAATTTGGAACTACAAATCTTGTAAATGTGAATACTAAAAATTGTTTTGACATTTAATTGGTAAAAATATTATACCCTTAAAAATGAAAAAAAAAAAATATATATATATATATATATATATATATATATATATATATATATATCCAAAGATTCATTGTTACTGGCATGGTGTGACAGACATAACAGAATATTTTTGAAAGTAAGTTTTATAATATATTTAGTTTTAGGTTGATGGTATTGTATCCTACATCTAGAGCTAGAGAGACCTTTTTGAGCTATTGAATCTATTACCCAACAGGCCCCAATTTCGCATGTGAGAAAATTCAGTCATAGAGAGGTTAATTGAATATTCAAGTTCCTACATATATATATATATATATATATATATATATATATATAGTAAGTGGTAGAGTCAGGATTCCAATCTATGATTTCAATGTTATCCTTTTTCCCCCTTTATAATAAAATTATTGACATATTTTGTGTTTCTCTATCTTATTCATTTCTAAATGCATTCTCTACCTCTTATATCTTTAAAGAGATGTCCCATTTATCAAAACCCTTTAGATTAATGAAGTCTGACAGTATATTTTTCTATCAGTTCATATGAGTGTTTTTAAGACTTAGAAATAAACCATCTCATAATTAATGATAACAAACCTTTCTAGAGCACTTTTAAAGTTTGAAAAGCACTTTACATTTATTGTCTTTTTTTAATCTTCACATTGACACCGAAAATTATCTTACTATTATCCCCATTTTACAGAAGAGAAAATTAAGACAGGAAGTTATTAAATGACTTACCTGGATTAGAAAATAAGTTTCTAAAATGAGTAAATTCATTACTGTCTGTCTCCAAATCCAACATTCTATCCACCTACATGCCTCTTAATTAAGCCTTCAATTGCAGTTATTCTCTATAGAATGACTTAAAAACTAAGGTTCCTTACATTGTTTGCTTTTAAAAAATAGCCTTTCTGCCTAAAAAGGGAAGGCCTATGTGGCCAATGAAAAAACAAAATTAACTCTATTGTCACCATTTTCTAAATACTCATTTAGAGAAATCTGAAGCACAATAGAGAGGGAGCCTAAATAGGCTTTTGGGGAGGACACTGGCACTCTTTTTATTCTTAAGCCTGTAAATCTTTATGATTATCGTCCCATTCTCTATTGTCAGAATCACTGTATTACTTTGCTCATCGACCAAAGATGTCCTCAGTGTGTTTTCATTATTGTGAACATATATCATTTGAAAGCTCTTAGCACAAATATAATTCAAAGGACTAAATATGAGACATGAGACTACTGGCAAATAAATCAGAGCAATTCTTCCCATCCCCCTCCCCAATTCCTGCATTAGTCTTTAACCTAACCTCAGAATCAAAAAAAGAAATTGAAGTAATTCAGTAAATGAGCAGACATGTCAGGCAAGTCAATTCACTGAACATACAACCCAATTATCTAACTTTGGTTTTTGAGAGCTGATGATCAGCTAATTAGATTGCTTTTGAAAGATCAACAAGAAAATTACTTCCACTTCCTATTTCATCCAAAGTAATGTCTTGTTGTCAATAGCACTGACCCAGGGAAAAGATCAGAGAACACTCCTGACAACCTCCCATCTCAAAACTATCACTGTACTTTTTCTGGGATAAGAATAATGATCATGTCTGACTTAGCTCTAAGACAAGAGGAAAGATGTACTTTAAAATGTATTTGAATAATCCTTGTATAAGTATCCCCAAAATTATGCTCATAAAAACTCAAAGTTTGGTAAGTAAGAAACTGGAGTGGTGCCCCTTATCCTCAACTATGACTATTATTTTGATCAGTATTCCCTCAAACTGGATTTGGAGGGGCAACCAGAAGAAAAGAATGAGGAAATAGAAAGAAGAAGAAAAAGAAGACTACAAAGAAAGAGAAGATAATATTAAGCAATGTTTTGAATGGTGCTACAGGCATCCAGATATATAAGGACAATGTAAGCCATTAGCTAACAATTTTAGTGTAAATACTTCATTCATCTTACTTCAGCATAAATATTGATTTGAATAAAAAAAAAAAAAGCTTTGTTTATAACTACTCACTAGTAGTAATCACTAACCCTGCCTGCCACTGGTCTAAATTAGGGAACTATTTGGAATCTGCTGAGACATAACTAGGGTCATCTCCTTACTAGCACAGCAAGCAATCAGAGTCATTAATTCTCTTTTCTTTCCAAATGTGGAAAATGTGGAGCAGTAAAGAACCAAGGAAAGGTTGTCTTTTCCTCAAATTAGAATTTCTATGTCTGCCTGGATACCATCAAGAGAGGGAGAAAGGAAGGACAACTAGATAGCTAGAAGTGAAATTTCCTTTCTCTTAGGAGCTTATCAACAAGAAAAGAAACCAGTAGCAAGAAACTATTTGGAGGGGGGAAGGGCAAAGGAAAAAAAAGAAAGGAAACATTCAGATGCATTGCAAGCAGGCAGTGATTTGATGCATATGAATTGTCTTATGAGATAGTACATCTGCCAATTTACAGACATTTCTAATGAGAAGTATAAATGGTCTGCAATGCTAAGAAGTCACTTTTCACAAGGTGAAGATCTTCTGAAAGTAACTAGAAAAAACAGAACACAGCGATACTATTTACAATATTTTAATGGGCATCCCTCTGTAATTCTAAAAATCCTTAAAGGATGAAAACTGATATGCTGTAGAAAGGTATATTAAGAATTCCAAGCAGGACACACATGCCTTGACTTTCAAAAGGAATATTTCTTTGGATGTGTTTCTACTTTTTAACTAACTAGGAAATACTTTCTCTATATTCCTCCCAAAGAGGGAGATTTAAGGCAGTAATTAAGACCTACTGTAGATCACACAGTGTGCTTTATAGCTCCCAGGTGATAGCTAGCAAATACAAAATTTACTTCTACAGTCCAAGAACACTCACTGAGAATATACTAAGGTCTGTGAGTTCCATTCAGGAGATAGAATGACAGCTACTTCCCCAAGGGCCAGACAACCTGCACATTAAGGGAAAGTTGGAATGGGAGGCAGAGTTTATAACCTATTCAGTGTAGGGTTCTGTGGTATAGCTGTGGTTGAGTCAAAGTTAATTCTCTTTAATGACTAGGGGACTTGCTGTAAATTACCAAATTTTACAGATTAGTGGCTATGAGAACAAATATAATTAAAGTAGTGAGTCCACTGCACAGCAAAGCATACAGGTTTTTTGTTCATTTGCTTTGACAAGCATAGCTTAATTGTAATTATTTATGATGCTGCTTCATAATGAAATAGTGAAGGTCCTGCAGGGTATTATATAAATATAATGAACTTTCAGCAAGAGGAAGAACTCACTAGTAGTAGCATTTGGTATTGAAAGAGAATCTAGTATCTACTGAACTATCTCGTAAACACTGGTCCTCAGAACTTGTAGCAAATATAAAATCTAACCTCAGGTGTAAGATTCAGTAAGAAGTTTTTGCTGATCACTGTTTTTAGAACCATTCCCTGCCCCCCCCCCCCGGAATTATATTGTTCTTATTTTTCTAATAAGATGTGTATTCTTCTAATACAATAGAAACCTTGGGAAAACATTTAGGTCATTTTTCTGTTTATTCTGTTTTATCTTCTTATCCCCAGGGCTTAGGAGCATCTTGAACATATTTAATAAATGTTTGTTGAATGAATTAATATGCACCTAGGGCATAGCAAGTAAGGTAAAAATAGTATAAATTCTTCCTCTTCCTTTCCTTCCTAGGGGCTGGATCTATAATTTCACTGATTTATACTAACGAACTTTTGGTGAGAACATCCTTAACCAATGGAGATCAATACTTTCTCTTAAAGTTTCAGAGAGAATAAATGACCTGCTTAAGGTCACCAGCCATGATCGTTTTGACCATATCACTTTGTCCTGGCCAGCAATTTTGCTCTCCATATATTTCAGAAGTGAGAATTCAACCTTAATCATCCTGGGCCTAAACTGAGTTTTTAAACAACTAAACAACATTGTTTCTTATATTGTATAATGGAGAGTAGGGAAGAATCTTTAACTCTCCCATTTCCCTGATAGATTGTTTTGTGTAAGCAATCCAACCCCTTTCAATGCTAGTTTTCTCAGCTACAAAATGGAATTTCTAATTCCTATGCTGCCTGTCTCATAGGACAGTTGTGAGTATAAACTCAGAAAGTACATAAGAAAACAGATTTTTAAATGTTATCCAAATGAAAGATAAAGAGAATAATTAGGTCAGTACTGACCAGAAGATAAAGAAATGTCAGCAATTAAGTCAGCATCTATGCAAAAAATTCTTGACTCTGGACTCAGACTATGGGAGTAAGGAAAGTCTCATTGCACTAGCCCATATATAATTCCTATAGGATTTGAAGGGACTTTGAACCTCATGATTTAGGTTCACAGATTGACATATACTGATTTAATAAGACTTTAAAGGGCAGCTTTGGTGGAACCATGAATAGAGTGTTGGACCTGGAGTAAGAAAAACTTGATTTCAAAACTGACCACAGACATTAATTATGTGAAACTAGGTAAGTCACTTAATTCCATGTGCCTCAGTTTTCTCATCTGTAATATGTGCTGAAGCAAAAAAGCAAACCGATCCAGTTATTGTCAAGAAAGCCCCAAATCTTATCACAAAGATTCAGACACAACTAAACAGGAACAAAAAAAAAAGAATTTTCCTATACAAATTATTGATATATTTTGATTTTATATCAACTCCATCTTCAAATGTCCCCCTTCTGCTTCCTTTCCTCTGTTTCACCTAATACCAGAACATGAACCCATTTAACAAAAATAAAAAGTTTAGGAAAGTCTAATAAATACATCAAGTAAACCTAACAGCATAAGCAAAGTTAGGCTGTTCCATACCCATAATTCTCACACCTTTGCAAACTGAGGGAGATTCATTGTCAAGCTTAGTCATGATAATTTTGCAATGTTCAGGTTGGATTTTTTTTTGCTAGTTTTGTTTTTTATGCAACATTTACAGTGTTGTAACTATTTTATGTTGTTGTTTTCAAGATTATGATTATTTTACCTTGCCATTTCATAGAAGTCTTCCTTGGTCTCTCTTTGATCTTAACATTAATAATTTCTTATAATGTAGTAATATTCTATCACTTGTATGAAAGCCTGTGATTAGTCATACTTTCCAATAAATAGTTATCTATTTAATCCCACCCTCATTCTTTTAACTACACAGAGACCTATTAACATTTTGGTGAATATGTGATCATTGTGTCTTTGACTTCTTTGGGAGAGATGTAAAGCAGTGAGATTTTCTAAGTCAAAAAATGTTGGACATTTTATTGTTTTTGGATTTTTTTTGTTTGTTTATTTTCGCCATATTGCTCTCCAGGATGGTTGCACAAATTGATAGCTCAATGAATAATGCATTTGTTAATTTTCACTTTGACAACTTCTTTAACTTTGAGAATTCCCATCTAAAACATTATTTTCTTAACCCAAGTCAGATGGCCTTCTGTGTCTAAGAAATGTTGATCAGCACCATGAGAAAGGGTTAAAAAAAATAGGCAATCTTTTTTTTTAGGTTTTGTTTTTGCAAGGCAAATGGGGTTAAGTGGCTTGCCCAAGGCCACAGAGCTAGGTAATTATTAAGTGTCTGAGACCAGATTTGAACCCAAGTACTCCTGACTCCAGGGCCGGTGCTTTATCCACTGTGCCACCTAGCCACCCTGTAGAAAATCTTAAAATTGGGATATCTACTTGTTTCATACTGAAGCACATAGCATCAAATGATTTTCCTGCTATTTTCTAGTAACAATTATACCTTGAAATCTAGAATTAACTTTTTATCTTTTAACCTATCTATGCAAAACGTGCTTTTCCCCCTAAAGTTTTGGTTTATTGAATATTTTCCAAGAGGCCAAATTACACATATCTGATGCTTGTTATGATGTATTATATGCTTATCTGCTCTTATATAGGTTTCTGATTTAGGGGAACAAAAATTAGGAATATTCTATTATAGATATAAGTGACAATGGACCATTACATTGAAAACTGCACAGTTTATTCAGGACAAGATTTAAACTTGAGGTTATGCATTATAGTTGTGCTTTCCTCAGCTTTTTCCTACACCCCTTCCCTATCAAAACAAAAAGAATTAAATCTCAAGTAAAAGTTGATAATATATACCCATATACATATATGTCTATTATTACTTTTGATGTCAATGTTTTAGACACGAGGTTTCACATGCAAAAGTTTTAATATTTTAATAAATATTCATATTACTAAAAATAATTTTGTATTCTATAATTTGCATGATTAAAAAGACAATTAACTGTTTCAAAATGAGGGAAATAGGACAGCAAGTATTAACAAGTTTAATATGTTAAAATATTCATGTGGTGTTAGCCTCTCCCCCCTTACACCAATAAGGTAGTACTGACCAAAAGATAAAGAAATGTCAGCAGTTAAGTCAGCATCGATGCAACAAATTCTTGACTCTGGATTCAGACTTTGGGAGTAAGGAAAGTCTTATCACACCAGCAATAAGGGTATGGAATTGTTATAAGGTCTTGTCAAGGCCTTTAGAGGACTGCTTGTCCACTTTTGCTGTCTACATTTCACCCAATTCTCATTTGTGACTCAAAGAAACATATGAAATTTTTTCTAGGAAGAATGGGATGATGAAAACAATTTGTTCCAACAGTCATTAAGCAGTTGAAGCAGTTTCTGTGGAGTGATCAGACAATGAAAACACCAAGTTATCCAGTGCATCCTAGACCATCACTAGTCCTCTTGACTTTTGTATTGCCACCAGACTTCTGGAAGTGACAGAATGACTAATGACTTTGTGCAACTTTGTCTCATTTAAATCTAATTCATTTCAAGTCATGATGTCATTAGTTCTCTTTGAAAATGAATGATGAATAACCAACTTCACCTCCCCCAATCCTATAATTGTTCTTCATTAGGTAGTATTAATGAATTATAGAATCAAATGGAAATCACATTGAATGTACGATTTGACTGGTTGATATTACTCAACAAGAAAAGTCAGCTCCTTTTGAACAAAACTTATTTCCTTAGGATTCTGCAGACTACAGGTGACTCATAACTAGTACAGATGTTTTCCTGATATTTGTGGATTTTCTAAGAACTTTCTAAGTTAATTTCCATATAGATCCACATACAATATATGAACCTGAAATCAAATTACACTCTGAGAATGAAGATCAATAAATCAAATTTATTATTGCTTTCATCTCTGAATTTCACTGCCAATTCATGGCTATGAAGTATTTTAATGGTACTGGTCACCAAAAGAGAATCAAAAAGATTCAATGTTCTCTCTTTACTATCTCATTTCTACTTTCCTTTAGCATAAAAATAAGCTTTCCAACTATCTGTCTTTCATACCTTAAATAGTTCCTATGATTAATGCTAAATTATCCTTCATCTTAGAGATCATTTTATTTTTGAATTATTCCAATTAAATAAGGAAATGGAAGAAGGAAAAATTCAACTGCTACCTCCCACTGTGAGGAAAGTAGCCTTAAAGAACCAATGCTTTTATGTGAGAATTTAGAAAATATGATATATTTTTTAAACATTTGAATGAGAAAAAATTCATGTATCATTTAAAAAGACCCTGAGGTCTAGTTGTATGTCAACTTTCTCCACTTTGACTTTCTTACAAAATTACAGGTGAAAATTATGAAAATGTTATTGAAAAATTCTATTTATATTAAAAATAGAAATTATATATATATATATATATATATATATATATATATATATATATGATTATATTTTAAGAGACAATGAGAAGCACCATGATATACAATAGGTGATAAAGAAAGACCTGGCTTCAAATCCTGCCTGTGAGACATATTAATTTCATGACTTCATGACCAGGGAAGAATTATATAATTTTTCACTATCCCCTGGCATCTCTTAAGATTAAATTACAAATACAGTTGTATAAATAGAAGGGATTTTCTCAATGAGTGTTTCTTGTATAAATGAAATCCCAGGTCTTGATCTACCCAGCTAGCCATGAAAAAAGAAAGGAGGAATCCATCAATAAACATTAATCTGAGGGTCGGAGCCAAGATGGCAACATGAAGGGATCGAGTCTTAGGAGCTCTCTGATAAAAACTCATAAACTAAGGACTCTAACTAAACTTTCCAGAGACAGAACCCACAAAGCGACCCAGTGAGGCAGTTCTCCTACTCAAGGCGACCTGGAAAAGAGCAGAAAGGCTCTGCTCCCAGGTCGGAGGGGCAGCCCGCAAGAGGGGTGGCCCGCCAGAGCCAAAGAACTTCAGCCTCCCGAAGGCAGCCTCAGGGTGCTGGGAGCTGCAGCTCCCAGCAGAGGGGGAGTCTCCTGAGTTGCACCCCGGGGAGCACTGGGCACAAAGTGGGGGAACAGCTGGGGACCTGTGCCAGAGCGAGCACGTGGAGCCCAGCCCTCAGGGCACACAGCAAGCAGTTTGGTCTTTCAGCAGCCTAGACCCGGAAACTGAAGCAGGCAGAACCAGTAAGCAGGAGCCCCCAGGGCATGAGCCCATTGAGATGAAGGAGGGGAGTGAAGAGAGAGAGAATTCCGAGCTCTGTCCTCTGCCCCTGGAACAGGACTCTGGGGCTCTGAACACATTCAGATCCTGATCCCAGTCTAGGCCCCCCCATAGAACAACAGGGCTCCCCCACCTTGGCCCCGTGGCAGAGGGGGGCATTTATGGTCATTCACAGACCAGGAGGGAGGACAGAACCTCACACACTGAGACCCTTGTGGGAGTGTCCCAAAAGCTCAGGAAGCACCCCTCCCAAAACAGGCTTAGGCTGGGAAAAGGAACAAGCAAAGAAACAAGAGGAAGACCATTGAAAAATATTTTGCAAATGAGCCCAAGAAGGATCAAAATACTCAGTCTGAAGATGAGGAAGCACAAGCTCCTGAATCTAAAGACTCCAAGAAAAACAGAAATTGGGCTCAGGCTATGATAGAGCTCAAAAAAAAAAAGCTTTGAAAATCAAATGAGGGAGTTGAAAGAAAAACTGGGAAAAGAAAGGAGAGAGATGCAGGAAAAACATGAAAATGAAATCAGCAGCTTAGTCAAGGAAATCCAAAAAAATGCTGAAGAAAATAGCATGCTAAAAAACAGCTTAGGTCAAATGGATAAAACAGTTCAAAAAGTTATTGAGGAGAAGAATGCTTTAAAAAGCAAAATTGGCCATATGGAAAAAGAGATAAGAAAACTCTCTGAGGAGAACAAATCCTTCAGACAAAGAATAGAATTCAGGGAGATTGATGAATTTACCAAAAATCAGGAATCAATACTTCAAAACAAAAAAAAAAAAATGAAAAATTAGAAGAAAATGTGAAATATCTCATTGAAAAAACAACTGATATGGAAAACAGACTTAGGAAAGATAATTTGAAAATTATTGGAATACCTGAAAGTCATGATCAGGAAAAGAGCCTTGACATCATTTTCAAAGAATTACTACAGGAAAATTGCCCTGATATTCTAGAAGCAGAGGGCAAAATAGAAATGGAGAGAATGCACCAATCCCCCCGAGAAAGAGATCCCAAAAAACCAACCCCCTAGGAATATTATAGCCAAGTTCCAGAACTCCCAAGTCAAAGAGAAAATATTACAAGCAGCCAGAAGGACACAGTTCAAATATTGTGGAGCTGCAGTCAGGATCACACAGGACTTAGCAGCAACTACACTGGAAGCTCGTAGGGCTTGGAATACAATATACCAGAAGGCAAAAGAGCTTAGAATGCAGCCAAGAATGAACTACCCAGCAAGGCTGAATGTCCTCTTCCAGGGAAAAAAGATGGACTTTCAATGAACCAGGGGAATTTCAAATGTTCCTGTTGGAATGGCCAGAGCTGAACAGAAGGTTTGATCTTCAGATACAGGATTCAGGAGAAGCATAGAGATTGGAGGAGAGGGGGGAAATATGAAGGACTTAATGAGGATGAACTGCATGTATAGAAAAATGATAGTGATAATATTCATATGAACCATCTCAGTTAATAGAGCAGGTAGAGGGAGCTTTTATAGTTGAAGCACAGGAGAAAGCTGAATTTGAAGATAAAATATGGTGTAAAAATGGAGTCAATAGGGAAAAAAGGGAAATGCAATGGGAGAAAGAAAAAGGAGAGGGGGAATAGTCCAAGATATTTCACATAAAAAAGATTTTTTTTATTACAATGAGCTATTGCAATGATATGGAAGGGGGGAAGCAAGGGGGAATGAGGGAACCTTTGCTCTCATCAGAGATGGCTACTGGAGGAAACAGCAAATATACTTAATGGGGTATAGACAACTGGAGTAAGAAGGAGGGGGAGCAGGGGGAAGGGGTGGGGATGTGAATAAAGGAGGAGAGGATGGACCATGGGGGGAAAGTGGTCAGATATAACACATTTTCTTTTTTACTCTTTGCAAGGGGCTGGGATTAGATGGCCTGCCCAGGACCATAGGGCCAGGTGGATTCTGGGCTTAAGGGGTGGTATGGGGGATCAGGGCTTCTTGGCCCCAGGACCAGGGGTCTCTCTGCTTCACCACTCAGCGACCCTACAGCACAGTCAGAGTGAAAGGAGAGAGAAAATATAGTACATGATAGTGTAGAAATAAGAAAGGAGGGAGTTGCGATCAGCAATGGCAACATTGGAAAAATATGGAAGTAACTTTTGTGATGGACGTATCATAAAGAATGTGATCCACCCAGGAAAGAATTGATGGTGTTGGAACAAAGACTGAAGCACATTTTTTGTTATTATTATTTGGGGGAGGGTGCAGGGCAAGTGGGGCTGGGTGGCCTGCCTGGGGCCACATAGCAGGGTGATCTTTGGGTGTCTGGGGCCGGATTTGGACCCAGGTGCTCCTGGCTCAAGGGCCAATGCTCTGTCTGCCACCCAGCCACCCCTACTATTATTACTATTTTATTTTATTTTGGGTCTTTTTTTTTCTTCTTTTTGGTTTTTGCAGGGCAGTGGGGATCAGGTGGCTTGCATGTCACATGGCTGTGTGATTATTCAGTTTACAAGGACTTGGGTGCTCGTGGCTCCAGGGCTGGTGCTTCATCCACCTGGCCATACCTACAATTATTATTATTTTTTGTTTTAATTTTTTTTCTCTCCCCTTTACTTTTTTGCCCAAGCAAGTCTACTATATTCATGGTGGGAGGGGTATTTTGTTTACTTGTAAACAAGTATATTTTATTAATGTAAAAAAAATTTGTACAAAATGAGAATAAAAAATAAATTAAAAAAATAAACATTAATCTGCTTTTATGTGACATATTATGTTAAGTGATATGATAAAAATAAAAAATAGTCACTACTCTCAATAAGCTTAAAAATCGATGTGGGAATACAAAAAAGTTGGAAGGGAGGAGCATTTTTTAGAAGTCCAAAAGTGTTTGACCAGAGATAACTGGCCTGCAACTATGCCTTAAAAATAGCTTTTTTAGAGTTCATGGTCCCATTCTCAATCAGAAGGGTAGAGAGTATCAATGATATAAGAATGCAAAGGTTTATCAGATATTTCAAGTTAATGAGATTCTCAATGGTGAGTTCATGGGGCTTGAGGACATTATGGTGAAATACAAATATTTACACATAAATTAATGTATAACTAGTGTCCCTCCCCCAGAAAGAAAGGAAAAAAGGAAGGAAGAGAGGAAAGGAGGGAGGGAGGAAGTAAAGAAGGAGGGAAGGAAGAAAGAGGAAGGAAACAAATAAAATTCTGCATTTGTTAGAACACACTATTTTGGTTTTGATTTTTTTTGTGAATAGATTTTAGAAAGAACAGTTCTGATTTCTACTTGATTAATTATTTTTGTGACTTTTAGTTTATCACATGTCTCTTCTACTGCTATTTTTGCTCCTAGGAACAGGTGACATTGTAAGTGCTCTTAAATCCTAAAGAACAAGGCATGACAATAGGAGGTACACAGGAAAAGCAGGCATAAAGTGAGTTAAATTTAAGTTGCAGAACAATTCTATATAATGCATTTATATATGCTCTAAATAAGTAAAAAATGTGGATAGAGATTTATTGACTCCAACATGAACTCTGGACTCTTAATGTACTCTGAAGTTTATATGAGCTTAAAAGAAAAATCATAACTAATAATTTTGCTCTCTTCTCTCCTCTCTCTTTCCCTTTCTCTCTCACATTAGCGATGAACAAAAAATTCAAATTAAATGTGCACTGTTATGTTCTGGATGAGAAAAATATGAAAATAGGGTAGGTTCTGGCCAAGATGGCGGAGAGAAGACAGGCACAGTTCTAAAGCCTCCGGATCTCTTCCCTATCTATCACATGAAACTAACCTCTTAAAAGAAATCCAACCCACAAAACCCAGAAAGAAAAGCCAGAAGAAAGAACATCTACCTCAGGATTTGTCTCCCTCAGAAGCTTTGGCTGAATTCGGGTGGGTGAGTCTGGGCTCAGAGGGAGGATCAGCCCCAGATCAGTCAGATTAACAGCTGAATTGGAACCTGGAGTCTGAGGGCCTGAGAGCCAGACCTGCTGGATCAGTGGTGGGGCTGTATGAAAGGGGCTTGGGTCCGCGGGGAAGCAGAGGTGCTGGTGTTGGTGCTGTCCCCCTGGAGCTTGGGGACCAGACTGGGTGGAGAGCTCTGGTGCAGGAGAGCCACAGACACCATCCCTGGGCTCCTCAGGTCTGAGAAACTCTGAGTCCATGTCTCCATTGCACAGAGGCCCCTTCCTAAACAAACAAATGCAAACTACTTCTGCCTCAGGCCCACGTATGTGAGCAGAAGAACCAGCACAGCTGGGGAATGACCTCAGTCCAGGGTAAAGCCCAGCACTGATTGAAGGCAGAAAAATTCAATAGCTCCAGTTCCTCCCTTCAAGCAAAGGGAGAAGGCCTATCAACCAAGGTCACAGACTCCAGAGAAAGCAACCAGCACCTCCTACTGGCCAGCCAGAGAAACTGTACTAAGTAAACCCTTTAGCAATCCCAAACCAAGGTGAACCAGCCCCCCCCCCAACTCAAGGAATTAGCATTGAAGAAAGGTCAGCAGAAAGGTGGATCCATAGAAAAATTCCTGGAAGGGAAAGACCCCAACTCAGAGAGACCTGGAACCTCTGAGGAGAATACAATGTGGTCTCCAGCACAGAAAGAATTCCTTGAAGAAATAAGGAAGGAGCTTAAAAGTTTGGGAGAGACAATTAATACCTTGCAACAAGAAAACAAAACCTTAGACAGTACAATTGGACAAACACAAAAGGAGAATAAATCTCTCAGATCATCAATTGGACAATTACAAAATGAGAATAATTCTTTCAGATCCTCAAATGAGCAAATGCAAAAAGAAATTAATTCTCTCAAAACCTCAATTGGTCAAATGGAAAGCTCTTTCAAAAGTAGAACTGACCAGTTGGAAAAGGAGTTGCAAAAAGGTTAATGAAGAAAACTCCTCCCTCCAAAAAAGAATGGAGTCTACAGAAACTAATGACTCCATGAGACAGCAAGAGCCAGTTCAACAAAATCAAAAAATAGAAAAAATAGAAGCAAATGTAAAATACCTCATCAACAAAACCACTGACCTTGAGAATAGATCGAGGAGGGGCAACCTGAAAATTATAGGACTTCCTGAAAACATTGAAGAGAAAAAAAAGCCTGGACTTAATATTACAGGATCTAGTTATAGACAACTGCCCTGATATCATGGAATCGGAGGGCAAAGTAGTTATTGAAAGAATACATCGATCCCCACCAGAAAAAGATCCTAAAATATAAACACCAAGGAATGTTGTGGCCAAACTCCAGAACTATCAGATAAAAGAGAAAATCCTGCAAGCATCCAGAAAGAAACAATTTACATATCAAGGAGCCACAGTAAGAATCATGCAGGACCTGGCTGCATCAACTTTAAGGGATCGAAGGGCCTGGAACAAGATATTTCAAAGAGCACGGGAGCTTGGAATGCAGCCAAGAATCTACTTTCCTGCAAAGCTGAGCCTTCAGTTCCAGGGAAAAAGATGGACATTTAATGAAATGGAAGAATTCCAAAAATTTCTGATGAAAAGACCAGAGCTAAACAGAAAATTTGGACATCAAACAGGAGGTTCAAGAGACACATGAAAGGTAAAATAAATGGGGGGGGGCAGTAAAGGGAAAAAAAATGCAATCCAGTAAATTGAAACTGTCTGTATCCCAGCATGGGGGGGGGGAGATTATCATAAATCTTGAGAAATGTAACTTTAACAGAGAGAATACACCTAGACAAAAATGATGGACATTCATGATCTATCCATGAGACTACTATCTAATGGGATGTAACTGGCTTTAACCCCACTTGGGAGAAAGACTCTAATAACTCTGAGGAATTTTGACTCTATTCGTTAAAATATACTGAACTAGAAGGGACAGACACTCGGAATTTTCTATGACTTAGATAGAATGATGTAAAAAAACACTACCTCCCTAAAAAGGGGGACAGGAAAGAGATGGGAGGAGGGAGGGTATTGAATGGGGTAAATCTCATTACAGCTAAGGGGTACAAAAAACTTATGGTAATAGAGGGGAAGAAGGGAGCAGAGGAGAAACACCTGAATCTTCTTCTCATCAGACTTGTCTTAAAGTCAACTTACACTTACTCAGTTAACTTATAAAACATCTAACGTTTCAAGTATTAAAAGGGGAAAAGGGGAGGGGGGTATGGAGAAAGGGAAGGGGGATGGGGGAAATAAGGGGAAATAACAAAAGGAAGGGAAAGGAAAAGGGAAAAAGGGAAAGGGGAAAGAAAGGGAAGGGTGTTATATCGGAGGGCAAACACACTGAAGGAGGTGGTATTCAGAAATAAAAGACTGGGGAATATGGATAAAAGGGGGGAAGGGGGAAAATACAAAAATAGGGAAGATAGCACAGAGGGCAATAAAGAATTAGTAATCATAACCTTGAATATGAATGGGGTGATCCCTCCCTTAAAACGTAAGCAAATAGCAGAGTGGATTAAAAACCAGAATCCTACAATATACTGCTTACAAGAAACTCATATGAAGCAGAGAGATACATATAGAGTAAAGGTAAAAGGTTGGAGCAAAATATATTTTGTTTCAGCTGAAGTAAAAAAAGCAGGGGTAGCAATCCTTATCTCAGATAAAGCAGCAGCAAAAGTAGATAACATTAAAAGAGATAAGGAAGGAAACTTTATCCTCCTAAAAGGTACCATAGACAATAAAGTCATTTCAATATTGAATATATATGCACCCAGTGGGACAGCACCCAAATTCTTAGAGGAGAAGCTGAAAGAACTACAGGAAGATATAGACAGCAAAGCTCTACTAGTGGGAGACCTCAACCTTCTGTAAAATCAAATCATAAAACAAACAAGAAAGAAATTAGGGAGGTAAATAGACTGTTAGAAAAATTAGATATGGTAGATATATGGAGGAAACTGAATGGGATTAGAAAGGAATATACCTTTTTCTCTGCAGTACATGGAACTTATACAAAAATTGACCATGTACTAGGACATAAAAACCTAATGATCAACTGCAGAAAGGCAGAAATAGTGAATACATATTTCTCAGATCACAATGCAATAAAAGTCATATGCAATACTGGGCCAAGGAGATATAGACCCAGAACAAATTGGAAACTGAATATCCTCATTTTAAAAAATGAGTGGACCAAAAAACAAATTATAGAAAGAATTAACCGTTTTATCCTAGATAATGATAATAATGAAACAACATACCAAAACCTATGGGATTCATTCAAAGCGACTCTCAGGGGATATATTATAGCTCTAAATGCTTATATGAATAAATTGGAGAAAGAGGAAATCAATGAACTGAACATGCAACTAAAAAAAATTAGACAAAGAACAAATCAATCCCCAATCAAATAACAAATTAGAAATTCTAAAAATTAAAGGAGAAATTAATAAAATTGAAAGCAAAAAATTATTAAATTAATAAATAAAACCAAAAGTTGGTATTATGAAAAAAACCAAAAAAATTGATAAACCTCTGGTCAAATTGATTAAAAAAAGAAAGAAGAAAACCTAATTGCTAGTATCATAAATGAAAAAGGTGAACTCACCACCAATGAGGAGGAAATCAAAGTAATAATTTGAAATTATTTTACCCAACTCTATGCCAATAAATTTGATAATCCAAGTGAAATGGATGAATATTTACAAAAATAAAAGTTGCCCAGGTTAAATGAAGAAGAGATTAAATACCTAAACAACCCTATCTCAGAAAAAGAAATTCAAAAAGCCATCATTGAACTCCCTAAAAAAAAAATCTCCAGGGCCTGATGTATTCACAAGTGAATTCTACCAAACATTTAAGGAACAATTGGTTCCAATCCCATATAAACTCTTTGGAAAAATAGGGAAGATGGAACTCTGCCTAACTCTTTCTACGAAATCAATATGGTACTGTTACCTAAACCAGGAAGAGTTAAAACAGAGAAAGAAAATTATAGACCTATTTCTCTGGTGAATATAGATGTAAAAATCCTAAATAAAATCTTAGCAAAACGATTACAAGTCATCACTAGGATAATACATTATGATCAAGTAGGATTTATTCCAGGAATGCAGGGTTGGCTCAATATTAGGTAAACTGTTAGTATACTCAATTATATCAACAACAAACCTATCAGGAATCATATGATCATATCAATAGATGCTGAAAAAGCTTTTGACAAAATACAGCATCCATTACTATTAAAAACCCTAGAGAGTGTAGGAATAAATGGATTGTTCCTTAAAATAATTAGCAGTATCTATCTGAAACCATCAACAAGAATTATATTCAATGGGGAGAGGCTAGAGGCATTCCCAATAAGATCAGGGGTCAAACAAGGGTGCCCATTATCACCACAACTATTCAATATTGTATTAGAAATGTTGACATCAGCAATTAGAGAAGAAAAAGAAATTGAAGGAATTAGAATTGGGAAGGAAGAGACAAAACTCTCCCTCTTTGTAGATGACATGATGGTCTACCTAGAGAATCCCAAGAAATCATCTAAAAAAACTACTGGAAACGATTAGCAATTTTAGCAAAGTTGCAGGTTATAAAATGAACCCTCATAAATCCTCAACTTTCCTATATATGTCTAGCAAGAAACAGCAGGAAGAGCTAGAAAGAGAAATCAGATTCAAAGTAACCTCAGACAATATAAAATATTTGGGAGTCTATTTTCCAAGACAGACTCAGAATCTTTTTGAAAACAATTATAAAACACTTCTCACACAAATTAAATTAGATTTTAAATAACTTGGCAAATATTAACTGCTCATGGATAGGGAGAGCTAATATAATAAAAATGACAATTCTACCAAAACTAAGCTATCTGTTTAGTGCCGTACCAATCAAAATTCCAAAAAAATTACTTTAATGAGTTAGAAAAAATTGTAAATAAATTCATATGGAGAAATAAAAAGTCAAGAATTGTCAGGAGCTTATTGAATAAAGGTGCAAAAGAAAACAGGTTAGCCCTACCCAATCCAAAATTATATTATAAAGCATCAGTTATCAGAACTGTTTGGTATTGGCTAAGAAATAGAGTGGTGGACCAGTGGAATAGACTAGGTGTAAAAGCAGGAATTGATTATAGTAATCTGCTGTTTGATAAACCCAAAGAGTCTGGCCATTGGGATAATAACTCCCTCTTTGATAAAAATTGCTGGGATAATTGGAAGTTAGTATGGAAGAAACTTAGATTAGACCAACACCTCACACCCTTTACCAAGATAAGATCCAAATGGTTACAGAATATAGACATAAAAAACAATACTATAAGCAAATTAGAAGATCAAGGACTAGTCTACCTGTCAGATCTATGGAAAAGAGGAACAGTTTATGACTAAGGAAGAGTTGGAGAACATCACCAAAAATCAATTAGATGATTTCGATTACGTTAAATTAAAAAGCTTTTGCACAGATAAAACCAATGTAACCAAGATCAAAAGAAATGTAGTAAATTGGGAAACAATCTTTACAACTAATGATTCTGACAAAAGGACTCATTTCTCAAATATACAGAACTGAGTCATACTTTTAAAACAAAAATCCATTCCCCAATTGCCAAATGGTCAAAGGATATGCAAAGGCAATTTACAGATGAGAAGATCAAAGTAATCCATAGCCATATGAAAAAATGCTCTAGATCATTAATTATTAGAGAAATGCCAATTAAAGCTTCTCTGAGGTACCAGCTCACACCTCTCAGATTGGCCAGTATGACCAGGAAGCATAATGGTCATTGTTGGAAGGGACTTGGGAAATCTGGGACACTATTACACTGTTGGTGGAGCTGTGAACTCATCCAACCCTTCTGGAGAGCTATTTGGAACTATGCCCAAAAGGCAACCAAAATGTGCATACCCTTTGACCCAGAAATACCACTACTGGGTCTATACCCTGAAGAGATGAGGAAAAAGGGTAAAATCATTACTTGTACAAAAATATTTATAGCAGCCCTGTTTGTGGTGGCAGAGAATTGCAAATCCAGTAAATGTCCTTCAATTGGGGAATGGCTTAGCAAACTGTGGTATATGTATGTTATGAAACACTATTGTTCTTTTAGAAACCAGGAGGGATGGGATTTCAGGGATGCCTGGAGGGATTTGCATGAACTGATGCTGAGTGAGATGAGCAGAAGCAGAAAAACACTGTACACCCTAACAGCAGCATGGGAGTGATGTTCAACCTTGAAGGACTTGCTCATTCCATCAGTGCCATAATTGGGAACAATTTTGGGCTCTCTGCAAAGGAGAATACCATCTCTATCCTGATTAGGAGCTGTGGAGTTAGAACAAAGTGCAAGGACTATTCCCTTTAATTTAGGAAAAAACCACATATCTTATTGTCTCATCTTGTTACCTCTTAGACTTCTCTTCTCTTTAAGGATATGATTTCTCTCTCATCACACCCAATTTTGATCAAGGTGCAACCTGGAACCAAAGGAAAGACTGACAGAGCGCTTTCTGTGGGGGGGGGATGGTAGCAAGATTGGGGGAAAATTGTAAACCTCAAATAATATCTTTAATAAGAATAAATTTAGAAAAAAGATGGGATTTGAACTAAAAAAAAGAAAAAAAAGAAAAATATGAAAATAGCATGACCTACCAAAAACTTTCTTTATCTGAGTACAGTCATTGCAAGATACTTTTAAATAAATATTTTTATAATCATTCAAGATCTGTTATATTATTTAGTTGTCATTTTGTAAAAAATATAAAGAAAATAGGCATGATTAAGTGATCTCATGACATAATTTTATTTTGACACATATATACATAGTTGTTGCTTTTAGAATTTCATCTACAAAATATACATTATTAATTCAGTAACAAAACAAAAAAGGAACATTTTTCCATTACTTGTTGCTGTCGTTATTCAGTTTTTGTTTATGTCCAATCCTTCATGTCCACAAAGATCATAGCACACTTTTTTGTACTCTACTATGTCCCGATGTCTGTCCAAGCTCATGTTCATTATTTTCATCAAACTATATATTCATTTCATCCACTACCATTCCCTTTTCCTTTTATCTTCCATCTTTCCCAACATTAGAATCTTTTCCAACAGCTCCTGTCTTTTCATTATGTGACCAATATATTTGTTTCTGATTTAGTATTCATCACTTAATTGAAAAATTAATTTCTTTAAGTATTGACTGATTATATCTCCTTATTATCTAAGGAACTCTCAAAACTTTTCTACAGCACCACAATTCAAAAGCATCAATTCTGTGATTCTCAGCTCTCTTATAGCCCATCTCTTATAGCCATAGATTATTTTCCTTCTGTTTGTCAGAGAGTAATTCAAATTCCCTAATCTCATTTTTTTAATTTTAACCTTTAAGACAATTTTTAAATTCTTCTTTTTCGCACTCATAAGAGGCTTCTTCATTCTTCATCACTTTCTGCTATCAGTGTGATATTATCTGCATATTTAAGATAATTGATATTTCTCTCAGGAATCTTAATTCTGACTTCATTATTATCCAGCCCAGTATTTTGCATGATAAACTCTGTACAAATTAAATAGAGTCTATATTGAGCTGTGCCATATTCCTTTCCCAATTTTGGAATCAATTAAATGTCCCCATGTTCAGGTCTAAATATTGCTTCTTTTCTTGAATGCAAGTTTATCAGGAGACAAATAACGTGATCTGGTACTGGTATCCTTTTTATGACTTACCATAAATTATTGTGATTGACACAGTTACAAGATTTTAGTGTGGATAATAAAACATAAGTAATTTTTTAGAGAACTCTTGCTTTCTTCAAAATCTAGAGGATATTGGCAATTTGGTCTTTAGTTCTTCTGCCTCAGAAAATCAGCCTGTAATTCTGTTAATTCTCAGGTCACAGATTGCTGAAACCTAGTTTGAAGAACCTGAAACTTAACCTTGCTCACATATAATAAGTGTAAATTTTCAATAGTAAGAACATTGCTTGGCATCATCCTTCATGAAGACTGAGACATAAACTGACCTTTTCAAATCCAGTGGTCACTGTTTAGTTTTCCAAATTTGTTGGTATATTGACTGCAACCCTGAAACAGCATCATCTCTTAGGATTTTAAATAGTTCAGCTGGAATGCTATTACTTCTCTTCATCTTATTGTTAGCAATATTTCCTATAACCCATTTGAATTCTCTCACTAGGACTTCTGGCTCTAGATCAATAAACATATTATCATGGTTATTAGTGATGCTAAGCTCTTTCTTCTTGTATAGTTCTGTACATCATTGCCACCGCCTAAGCTCTTCTACTCTTAAGTCTCAACCATTTTGTCTGTTATCATGCCCATCTTTTCATGTAACATTGGCTTGATAACTCCTATTTTCCTGAGGAGATTTATTGTCTTTCTTACTGTATTGTTTTCATCTATTTTTTTTTTACAATGCTCACATAAGAAAACTTTTTACTCTCTCCTTGATATTCTCTGAAATGCTGTATTTAGTTGAATATATTGTTCCCTTTTTCCTTTACTTTCACTTTCCTTTTTTCTCAGCTACTTATATAGCTTCATCAGACAACCTTTCTACTTGCTTGATTTTTTCCTTTAGATTTTTTTGCTCTCTCTCCTGTTCAATGCCACATTATCTCTGTTCTTCAGACTATCTGCCAAAATTAATCCCTTAAATCTATCCATCACCTCCATTTCTTGTTCATAGGAGATATTATTTAAATCATAGCTATATAGCCAGATGGTTTTCCCTATTTGCTCCAATCTAAATATAAATTTTGCAATGAGAAGCTCATGATCTGACATACTGCCACCTGCAGGTCTTGTTCTAATCCACTTTATAGAGTTTCTCCACCTTTGGTTGCAAAGTATATAATCAATCAGTTATAAGTCAATCAATTTGTTATTGACCATCTGGTGATTTCCATGTGTGGAGTTGCCTTTTGGGTTGTTGAAAAAGAAGACTTGCTATGACCAGCAACCTATTTTATCAAAACTCTATTTGTTTCTGCCTAGCTTCATTTTGTACTCCAAAGTCACAATTGCTCATTATTCCAATTATCTTGTGATTATCTTGTAAATACTTTTGTATTATAATACCCTATGAAGAATGTAACTTTTTTTAAATGTATTTCTAAAAAAAGGGTTGTAGTTTTTCAAATAACTGAGCAACTTTGGCTTCTTCAGCACCAGTGGTTATAGATTCATATTACTGTGCTATTGAATTATTTGCCTTAAATTTGAACCTCCTCTATTATTGTTTTGAGATTATACCCCAGTACTGTTTTTCTCATCCTTTTCTTGACTATGAAGTCTACTCCATTTCTTCTAAGAATTCTATTCCCGGTAGTATGTATGTATATATATATATATAAATATGAATACCTGAATTAAGCCCACCTTTTCCCATTCATTAAAGATAACTGAAACTCAAGATGTTGATATTTAATCTCTCCATCTCTTGTTTATCCACATCAATTTAACTTGGTTTATAAATCTTACATTTCAGGTTCCTATGCAAAAATTCATTTTTATAGCATTCAACTTACTTTTCATCACTAGACACATCAACAGCTGAGCAACCTTTAAATTTTGGCCTAGCTGCTGCATTCTCTTTAAAGCTATTTGTAGTATCTTAAACTCTTCTGCAGCAGCATTTTGGAGACCTTCCACCTGAGGAGTTCATCTTCTGATTTCATTGTCTTTTGGCATTTTCATACTGTTCTTGTTGTACTATCCACTTTGTACCCTTTGATTCAACAATCCTACAAGTAGATCTGTATACCAAAGAAATCACAAAAAAGGGTTAAAAACCCATATGTGCAAAAACATTCATAGCAGCTCTTTTCATACTGACAAAAAATTGGCAAGTGTGGATCTGCCCATCAATTTGGGAATGACTGAATAAATTACTGTATTTGAATGTGATAGAACACTATTGCTCTATAAAAAAAATCATGAGGGATGGGACTTCAGAATAGCCTGGAAAGATTTGCATGAACTGATATTGAATGAGATAAGCAAAGCCAGAAGAATATTATAGACACTAACAGCAACATTAGGCAATGATCAATTATGATGGACCTGTTCAATTTCAGCAGTAAAATAATTAAAATTCTAAAAGACTTTCAATGGAAAGTACCATCCTTAGCCAGAGTAGAAACTGTGGAGTTTAAATGCAGATCAAAGTTTACTATTTTCATTTTTGTCTTATCTATCATGCTGCTTTTTTCTCTCTCTGATGTTTTTTCATTTGTTCAAATTTTATTCCTCTTTCACAAAATGATTATTATGGATCTATATTTATCATGGATATACATTATTATATGTATATATACATACACATACATATATATGTATATATATATATTTTAGATTACATTCTATCTTGTTGAAAAATACTATTCCATGAATTTGAAAAAATTAATAATTAAACAATTTTTAAAAATACTGTCCATGTTGACCATTTTATTCTCCTGTGGATCACCTTTTGTCAGAACTCTTCACTATGACTGGTACATCAGGTAACCTTGCATAGCATAACTTATAGTGTCATTGAACTATGCAAGCCTCTCTGTCATAACAAGACAATGAACCAGGAGAGATTTTCTTTACTTACCAAATATCTTGGAATGATTTATGTCTTGCCTTCAAAAGATGACATCTTGATGCTCTTTCACTACTACTTTTGGAATACTATTCAAATAAAATGCTGTTTCTTTATTATTTGGGATCAGCATTACTGTACAGGGTTATTATCTATTTCCCCTATCAAAATATAATACTAATAGCTGCAAATAAAATAATTATGTTTGATTGATTCAAGAATTTCAAAGCACTTAGCAAACCTTCCAGAAGATTATATCCTACTATGGAAGGTATATTGAAAAGCTGATGATTTCTATAGAACAGGTACTTTTCTCTGAAATATTGACTTCTGCCAGCAATATGATAATGGTCGAAGTGCATTGTGCATATCTATCTGTCTACACATCCGTCTTTTCTACTTTCTTCAACATACTTCTATGGCAGTGCAGCCTCTGGATTAGCACTATGAGCAAGTAACCATTAGGAATAGACTCACTCACAGAAAGAAAGTACATGTATTTCTTATATCTGCTCTAATAGAACAGTTCCCAAATTCCCTAAACAAATTCCTTTGTTTGTCAGTGGAGTAAAGCAATTCTCAATGTCTGTTTACCAAATAAGAGCAGGAGTAGCTTGAGTTCAGTCAGGAGGCTCCTAGAAAAATGTGTCCAAGGTCTCTAGCCTTTCAACCAAAGCATCATATGAAGAAGGCTTAGTTTTGTTTTTCTGGAGACCTAGGATTGAATCCTAATGAAGGTCACAAATAAAGACTAGAAACAGCTAACACTGGCAGCTCCTGTTTCAATGAAGTGCAGCAGGCTTATGAGAGATAGATAAAGCTCCTAAATCCAGAAGGAAAATTCAGACTCAGCTCCATTGAACTCATTAAAAATGTTTATTCTCAGGCTTTCAATTAAAGAAAGGTTCTAAAGTCACAGTAATAGATTTCATATCTAAAAATAAGAAACAAGTCCCAGATTAACCTGTTGCCCGAAGGGTAAATTATGCATTATCATACACATTCTCATTATGCCTTGAAAGATTGAGAATTTGCTTATATGGTGATTATATTTGAGGACTGAACCAAGACATGCATTTTTCAAAAATCCTGCAACATAGCAAATTTTAATGTTTGTATAAATCACAAATGGCACTTTTTTGGGTGAATGTTTTTGAAATGTATCTGATAAAGGTGTAAAATATCTTACTCCTGCAGTTTTCTAAGCTATTTTTTCCTTTTCAAACAATACTTTTTATTTCAACATCCAATTGTAAATATGAACACACAAAGATAATTTGGAACCAAAAATTGGGTTATTTTTCTATAGACCCATCCCCATGGGAGTGAAATATAGACATTATTAGAAAATATCTGCTTTTTCCCCCCTTTGCCATATTGGCTCTAACAAAAGTCCCTTGAGAAAGTGAAAACAAGGCTAATTGAAAGCCACAGGTGACCAAATAAAGGCAGGAATGGTATTTGAAATCAATACCAGTTTAAAAAAAAAGGAAGATCAGGTTTCATGTATTTCAATTATCTACAATGCTTACAGAAGGTGCTAAATTCTTATCATGTATAATTTGGATAAAGGAAGCAATTATTCAACATCAGAATGTTATTGTGCAACACTGCAGGATATGCCAAGGCTATAGCAATGAGAGGAAACTGGAAAAATTAGCTGGAGAGAAATCACACCTGCCAAGATTTGGAATATATTCAAAGAATGGATCAAGACTTTTCCTGGGATGTAGTAGGCACTTACTTAACTTCACTCAAAAGTATTTTTAGGATATTCTCAGCATCTCAAATGTAGACAATATTTATGTAACTAAATGACATTTCACAAAGTGAATCATACTATTCTCAAGGTCAAGGTTAATAGATGAACAGTCTATGATAATATAGTCATTTGGGTTCCAAACTGGTTCAGTAGCTGAAGCCCACCTTTAGAATTAATGGTTGACTAGTGGAGTGTTTCATGGATCTATTTTTAACTTATTGCTGCTTTACATTTATGCCAGTGTCTTGGATAAAGGGATGTATAGCGTTCCTATATGTTTTTTCAGGTGTTAAAACTGGGGGGCATAGTTAATACTTTTGATGATGGAATTAGAATTCAAAGAAATATATTGATAAGTTTTAACATTGTGCCAAATCTAAGAACATTAAATTTATGATTATACTTGAATGCAGCTATGATCTTATTGTTGTATTACTTCCAATCAATCAATCAGTTAGGAATTTTTTATTACATAACTACTATGTCCTAGGCACTATATTAAGTGATATGGATATAATACAAAAAAAGAAAAAACTTCTACACTTAAAGTAATTTTATTCAAGCAAAGGAAATAAAATGTACATTTATGAATATACCTAATAAATATAAAGAGAATAACTATAAAATAAATTCAATATAGTTAAATACAAGGAACTCAGAGAGGGAGGAGTTAAGTTCTTGGAAGTACCAGGAAAAGTTTCTTGACCAAGAGAGTATTTATACTATAAATTGAAAAAATTGCCTGTAACTGAGGAAGGAGGTAGATCATGACATGGGTGTAATCATGGGTGATGATCCAGTCCAAAGGCATGAAGATGGGAATTAGAGTTCTAGTTTTAGGGAGGAAAATGGAGATTCGTTTGAACCACTGAATGGGAGAAAGTAAGGAATAAATAATGAGGTTAGAATGATACTTTGGGACTAAATTGTAAAGATTTTAAAAGCAAAAAAGATTCATATTTTATCCTAGAGGCTGTTGAATTTATTGGATTTTGCTGAGTAGAATAACAGGTTAAGGGAAGTGACTTCTGATGGCTATTTGGAACCTGAACTTGATTTGGGGAGATATTTAATTCAGGGATACCAATTAGGACATAAATAGCTCTAAATGGCCGGAATTAGGAACTAGTTGAAATCTAGTTGATTTTTCAGAGAAAAAAAATTCCTAATTATTAGAGTCATTCAAAAGTACAATAGTCTACCTTTAGAGAATATTAAGTTCACCATCAGTAGAAATCTTCAGGTGTAGTCTAAATAAAAGACTTATTGAGGACATTGTAGAGACAATAAAAATATTAATTCCTTATCCCTGAAATATTATCAAAATGACCCTTCAAATGTGAGTAATATCTAATTGTATATGTAATAGTGTTAAAGGATTCTTTCAGTTATTTTCCCTTAAATTTAAAACTGTCTTTTTCTTACATTATCCTAAGCATCCCATGAGGCATCCTATACTTATGGTCTACAAAAAAGTTATTTCTTCTTCTTGCTATGACTTTTCTTCATATGGTTCTTCTAGTCCTATTTAATCACAAAATCTCTTTTCTTAATTATGCTTACCCAATATTTATATATTTGATTATAATTTCAATGAGGGTAGAGATTTTTTTTCTTCATATGCCTAATTCCTAGCTTTATGAAAAGTGGAAACTGAATAAATCTTAATAAGTATTTATTGATTTGAGTTTAAGAATCTCTTTCTTTAACTGTGGGAGTCTAGGTTCTTGCCTCTATATATGGTGAGAAGTATTTGAAAACCAGGGCTTACAAGTGACTTGTCTGAGATCACAATCAAAGCAAATACCAAGTTAAAAAAAATTCAAGAGCTTTTCATTACAATGGTAGTGTCTTTTTTTTTCATTTTAAATTAAAGTCCCCATGGCGATACAGTATTTAGCATGGTGAAATATTGAAACTTGATAAAAAGAAAAATGAAGAAAATTGTCACTGGAAAGATGACTTGCAGTCACTGTTGTCAAACAGAAGAAGTTTGACAAAAAATTAAAAATACAAATTAATCAACTTAAATAGTAACTGATTCTATTTTTTTTAAAGTTTTTGCAAGGCGAATGGGGTTAAGTGGCTTGCCCAAGGCCACACAGCTAGGTAATTATTAAGTGTCTGAGACCGGATTTGAACCCAGGTATTCCTGTCTCCAAGGCTGGTGTTTTATCCACTACGCCACCTAGCCGCCCCAATGGTAACTGATTCTTAACTATTTTATTTGGAAAAAATGAATGACATGAATAGCTATACACAGATTTTAATTTTCAGAATGATGGTCATCTCAAAATGTCAAAAATGAGTTATGTCTAAACAGTAAAACATAATCCAAGGCTCACATGTAGTCACCATTCATTTTCATAATTCACATCTCCACCCTCACCCTCACATTTTTTCTAGGCTGACAAGAAACAGAGGCTCTTTTAGGGATATCCATAATGTCCGGGGGTGGGTGAGGAGGAATGAACCAGAAATTCATCAGAAAATCTGTTTTGTGAGACTCAGGGGCCCACTTTTCCACACTTGAGAGCTTTGTGGAAGATAAGCTTAGGCTAAGTTGTCAAACATTTTGCTTGGCTGAACTGAACTCAACCCAGCCTAAGGTTTGCTCAATGCTAGTTGAAGTTTATTTTTCTAGGAGGAAGCTTTTTAAGAGGGGGAATATATACAAGAAAATATCAATTAAGTAGATGTGTAGAGTCGTTTATCTTAAGGTAGAATGCATACCATATGGCTGCTTTGTTTTGAGCAAATGTAATGTGATTGAATCATTCCCCTGTCTGGTGATATGAGCCAACTGAATGTATATATATCATTTAGCAAGCATTAGGCTTGTGGTTGGAGGATTGTACAGAGGAGTTGGGGGAGGAGAGAAAGGAAGGGCAAACCACCATGTTGATAAATCATGCTCATTTGTCTTCAGGAACCATGGTCAAAGTCCAATTTGAAATTTTAAGATGAATCAATGGAATTCTTTTAGCATCCTCCCATGTGAGTACTTTACCCACATTTGAAAATTAGCCACTCTAATCTAGTTGCTTTCTAAAAGTGAAGGGGATGGGTTTGGGGATGGGGAAAGGTCATTGCTAGGACACAGGCTGAAAACATTTGCAAAGCTAAGGTCATTGTCAGCCTTTATGAAATGGGTTGTAATGCAGCTGGATACACACTATTTGATCAATGATAATGAATAAATGGTTTTCCTCCCTACCCCTCA
The DNA here is from genome assembly GCF_037893015.1 of Macrotis lagotis. Classification (NCBI taxonomy): domain Eukaryota; kingdom Metazoa; phylum Chordata; class Mammalia; order Peramelemorphia; family Peramelidae; genus Macrotis; species Macrotis lagotis. Next base: position 552,149,962 of record NC_133658.1, read on the forward strand.
TCTAGAAGTTTCAAAGCCATAATGAGGGTGTTAGCAAATTTCATTTCACAGGACATGGCTGATATACTTTGGAGAATTTAGGAATCAAGCCACTAAATCTCTCAAGATACATATTTATGACCTGATGAAATGATCATCTCCATAGAATGGGGTATAGGAAGTGTATTCTTAAATGGAGATACCTTCACAATAAAGATGTGTAACTGAAACCTCTTTCATTTTAACAGGTAAAATTAGGTTATAAGCTTTGGGCTCCTGGAAAACCCAACCCATTGGGAAGATTAGATTGCTTCTTAAGCAACAATCTAATAATGACAATGTAACTGATGCCTTAATAACAAATGTATCTCTTTGGAAAGGAAAGGACAGGAAGTATGAAGCTCATAGAAAAAAAAGAGTGGCATTAGGTATAGGGGTCTGAAAGTAATCTGAATGACTGAATTATACATCTATGCTCATGGTGGGCTGCGAATCTTAAAATTATTGCATCATAGGTTTAGAGCAAAAAGAAATTGAAGACCATAGAGCAGAAAGGGATCTTACTGGTCATGCAGCCCCATGTCTTCATCTTATAAGTGAGACAGACAACTGAGAACCAGAGATTTTAAGTGGCTTAATTAAATTCACACCAGCTAAAAGTATCAGAGCTGGGCTTTAAACCCAGGTTATCTGATTTCAAATCTGGCTTTCATCCCACTGCACATACCTGCCTCTGGCTTTCTAATCCATGTGCGTTATACTGCAGAAATAGTAACTCTGGGAACATGTGGATACACAGTAAATGATAGATTTTTCTACTTGTTAGTAATCTTACTCTCCTGAAATCATATTATGTTCCAAACTGTCAGAAGCAGCCAGGTGACAGAGTGAATGGAGGACTAGTCCTGGAGTCAGGAAACCTTGAGCTCAAATTGGCCTTCAGGCACTTATGCTTATTTAGTATTTATCTTTGGTTCACTATATCTTGAAAGCCTTAAATGCTGGTCTAGTTTATGTGGGATGAATATAGTTTTAACTTCTGTGGGGCTTGAACAAGAGTGCTTTTCTATCCTGGATGAGTTATTTAACTTCTGTCTGACTCAGTTTGCTACACAGGAAATTTATCAATGTGATAATAACAAATTACCCTGGTGTTTCACTCCATTTTGTTTTCTTTCACAGATTATAATTTCATATAGGAGGATCATTCTCTTCCTCTCTTAACATAAATCTATTGGGCTAGTTTCTTTGGAACATTCACTATGGAGTCAATGAACTTCCAATAAGCTTGTGGATATTTATTGCAGAAGATTTGTAAACTTGGATGGGAAAAGAAAGTTGCCTCTTCCTATCTATGTATTATCATATATATATTTTATATTATCAGATATTATCTATTTAAATATATGTATATATATATATTTATTCATTTATTTATTTATACATGTATAAATACATACATATTTATGTGTGTGGGTAATTTCATTTGTAATTCTATTTGTAATTTGTAATTATTTTATGCATTTAAAACCATTATTTTAAGAAAAAGTGCATAGGTTTCACCAGATTGCCAAAGGGGTCCAAAAAACAGAAATGAATTAGGAGCCCTAATCTAGAAGTACCTGTGTTCTTCACATTTAAACATCCTTGTTCAAAATGATATAAATGATTTACTCTTCAGTACTATTATCTGCATCATTTTGGATTAAAAATTAAAGTGACTCCCTTCTTCAAACTCTTAAGTTCCAAATGATCAAAAGTGATTATTTGCTTTAGGACTAAGTTTCTTATTTGGTATTTATCTTAGGTTCACTATATCCTGAAAGCCATAAATGCTGGCCTAGTTTGTGGGAGACCCGTATAGTTTTAACTTCTCTGGGGCTTGAGCAAGAGTGCTTTTCTAACAATGATAGTTTTTCCTCAATATTTGCATTAACATATGGCTGCCTCACTCTGATTGCACCCTCTGAGTTAGTTGATTATGTTGTGTATAAATGTTGGTGTATTTGTGTTGGGCTTTGGGGCTTAGGGTAAGAGAAGGATACTGCTTTTGCTAATTTGTGTTTACAGCTCCTGTTGTTCATTCCACCACTGGATGTAATCAAAACCAGAAAAACAGTTTGAAATACCAGCTGCTTCCAGGTTATTTGTTTACTTTAATAATAATTTTTTTAAAAAGAGAAAGGTGGAAGAAGGAGAGAGTCAGAGACAGTCAGACACACACACACACAAAGAGAGAGAGAGAGAGAGAGAGAGAGAGAGAGAGAGAGAGAGAGAGAGAGAGAACACACCTTGTTTTCATTGCAGGTTGTCTCAGAAAAGCTCATCACTTTGCAAATATTAATTCTCCCAGCAATCTGGTAGTGGTTTCCTAGCTCAATAGAAAAAAAAATAACCCTGAAAACTTAAGACATACAGCAGCAACTAAGCCAACATAGTAAGGGGAGATAAAAAAAAAAAAACAAAAACAAAGCCTTCTCTTCTATTTTTAAATGAGACTTGGGTTATCAATGCTAAATTCCGTTGAAAACTATCTCATTAACCACTAAAACTATAACTGTAACCAAAGTTACCTGAAAAGAAGAATTCTAAAAATTATATCCACAAAAAACCCAATCACAATCTAGCAGAAGCTCAAAGCCTTTTGATTTCTGAGACCAGTTTATAATGTGCAATTTTTTGAACAGGAAGATGACACTGCCTTCCAGCCACTATATGTTTGCATAATTAAGGAAAAGTCAAAAATATCAAGGATTATAAGTATCCTACAGAAAGCTACAGACTTCAGGTTCCTTGATCTTCTACTTTATGTTTTTCTGTTGCTTGTATTTATTGGCTTGCTTTAAAATTTTAATTAGAACTTTCTTCTCAAACTCCTGTCTTTCCTGATCTGGAAGAACAATGTAAACCATGCCAGACAGCCCCATTGATCAGGTACTATAGTATTTGTGGTTCTTCTCGCTCCTAGTTATGCAATTCACTTTGTTGTAGCAAAGTCAATTCCTCATGTTAGCCTCACATGCAGTCACCCCAACAAGCAGGGCAGAGCTTTTACTCTCTTATCATCATTTCACAGACAGATCGAAGAATTTGTGTTGTTCTACTCTCTGGTGTTTATCCACATTAAAGCTATTCTTTAAGTTCTTCCTATGTCTCATTACTGAAGCTTGATATTGGTAGAGGCACTGAGTGGAAAGCCAAATGCCATTATATGCCTGAAAACAGACTGTTCAAGTATCTAGTTTTACAGAAAAACAATTTTGCTGATATTAAAAATAAGCGAAATATTGAACAACACACCAGCACCACTGAACCTTCTGCCACCCCCCTCTCTTGTTCTATCTCCATGATTTATTCTGCCTTTCATGAAATGCTGAGGGATTTTTAATTTAATTACTTCTCTCCATCAGCTGCTAGAAATAAGCAGAAGGGACCTCAGCTTAACATCTTGACTGAAAGATGATCCCACTAAAAGTGCATTGCACTCCCTCACTCCTTCTGGTACAGTTGTGCATTGTCAGCATCCACTGGGGGGTGGAAGAAGGGGAGAATAGGAAGATGGGCCCATTAACTAGCTAAATCTTCTACCCAGTATAACTGTTTCTCTCATAAAAATCCCTTATTTCAAAGAAATCTAACCATATGGCAAAAACAAAACACACTTAGAAAATTACAAATATTAATGAAGTTAAAATATTTGTTTTTTATTATTTCTACCAATTATTTCAGAGCATAGAAGAAGACAAGGAATTTTATGGGGATTTTATTTAATTTTAATTTTATTCTATGTATAATGTACCACTTGAACTTTAGGTTTGGGTTCTAGATGAAGAGAAATTGAATTTTTAAATGAAGTTTATTAAGTGAGATGATTTTTCTTGCTTTTATAATAGCATTAAGTACATAACATATGGTTAATAAATATTATTTCTTAAAAACAAAGCTTTATGGGGTGTATACCATGTTGAAATTCTTAGACTTTCTGGAACAAGAGATTCAGTTTCTGGCATAGCCCCATAATTTCCTAAGACAGATAATTTGCATTCCTTACAGTGAAATTTATGTATATATATTTTGCAAAAATCACTCATTTCATTCCAGTTTACCCCCATCCCTCAAAGGTTTCAAGGAGCACTTAATTATTCACCCTAGGATCATCTTCAGGAAAGGCAGCTGGTGTCATGGATAGGGAGAGCTGAACTCAAAGTCAGGAAGAAAAGCTTTCACATTTGATCTCTGAAACATACTATTTCTGTTACTCTATGCAAGCTACTTAATGGCTCAGGGTGCTTGAAACTCTTTCAGCCTATAAACTGCAGAATAGTTTCAATCTGCATTGGTAAAGGCTATTTCCTCACTTGGAGTTCCCTTTCAAATAAAATCATGGACTGATAAAAAGAAAGAGGACCATCTCTAACCAGCAATTATAAAAATTAAAAAATAAAAAGTTATGTAGTTGGGGTTAGGGAATCATATATGCATTATTTTCCAATGCAAAATGAATGGATATGTGTTAAAAATGTTGAATACTGAGCAACAGACCATCCAAGCATGGTGTGTTATGCTTTTTTTTTTTTAAAAAAAGCAGTATTAAATAAAGGCTGTCTTTATATATGGCCTTTGACAATAGCATAGCTTATTATTCAATCTAGTTAATTGGGCTAGCTTTATTAAAGTCAGCATCAATCTTCCAAATAGATTCTGTGCCTACATGAATCAAGACTGCCATTTAGTCTATTTTCTTTGGTCAGTCTATTGCACTTGGGATACTTTCTGATTAGGGGTAGCTAAGCATTAGTTTGTCTCACATTTAGAACTGGAAGAGACTGTAGAGGTCATTTGCAGTCTACAGACAAAAGAGGTCAAATCCAATATGCAGTCTTTATAGGTCAACTGCTGTTGAGTTTAACTAAATGTCTTTATTTTACAGAGGTGGCAGCTTAGGTTCACAGTTGTGAAATTACTTGCCTTTTGTATTAAGTGGTTAAGCCTGTATTGCTTTTAGCCAGTGCTTCATTCTGGATCTATTTTCCCTTCCCAATAGGGCAATTGACATAGAACTAGAATGAAGATACCAATTTCCCCAGTTATTACTTTCCTACATCTTGAGATATACTACTTTTAGCATGACCACTTCCTGTTTTACTTAGGGGTTAAGGAGAATAGCTTATAGGAAATAAATAGCTCCTGAAAAAGAAGACTCCATGAACCCTGTACCCAATTTGAACCTGCCCTCTCTCCATCTCATGGCATCTTAATTACAATTTTTGTTTTTAAGTCAAAAAAATTAGTATAATCTTTTTGGACAAAGAAATAAAGATCAGGAAAGAATTAGGGTGGACCTGACCCCTCCTCTTAACTTTCTTTTTCTCCTAGCCCACACCCACATTATGGGAGCTGAGGTCTCCAGAAAGAATAATTTATTAGCATGTGATCTAGATAATCATCTTGCTTAACCCTAAGAAAAGGGATTGAGAAAAATGGGAGGAAGGAAAGAGGAATTGGGTGTGAATAGGGGGAGTGGTTTAGGGTGAATGAGGACCTCTTGGTCCTAGTTGAAGAGGGAGAGAGGTTAGTTTTAAAGTGAGTTGAGAGAAATACTGGACAAGCAAGACTGGGAATCTTGTAAGGAGTAGACAGCAAGAGGATTCTAGGGATGAACAGGGAAGTATTCTTTCAAGAAATGGAAGTTTGGGGGAATGTGTGTGTGTGTGGGGGGGTGGATCTTTAAATCAATTGAAGGGATATCTATGTAAGGAAGAATCTCATGGTGAATTAGAGGAGACTTTCCAGGGAAAAAAGAGGAAGAGTTTGAGAACAAGTAGTGAAGTTACAGAATTAAGATAAAAAGAAGGCAGATTTAGAGCTAGGAGGGACATTATTGCTAATCTAAATTAAATGCCCTTACTTTACATATGAAGAAACTGAGACCCAGAAAGGTTAAATGACTTATTCACTATAGAGTCAAAGTTGAGGGCTTCTGCTAATGTTTAAAAGCTGACTTTATTCTAAAAGGTACATAAAATATGCTTTTATATTTAGTCTAAATTATTAACATTTCTCCATCACTTTCTTAACTTTAGACAATGAACAGAAAAATAATCCAAGATTTCATTTGGAGTATATATGAATCTTCAGGGTGTAAAAGATCTCAGAGAATATTTAACAATTGACTTGAGTTTGAGCTGTCTGTAGCCCACTACTTTGTCCCAGGAAGGATTCGAAACAAGATCCTCAGCTCCTGGACTCTTCTGTGCCATGTTGTCACACAATGGTGTTTTGTTGAAAACTTTCATAGAGAATTGGAATCAATGAGCGGTCTTGTGGTTTGAGTATGGAGAGATTTCTTCTAAATCCTTCCTCTTTAAAGTTTATAGAATAGAAGTACATGTCTTACTATCTAGCAAGTAAATGTCCTTTACCTCAGTGATTCCAGAGTCAAATGCTAGAATAAGTTGGAAGAAAGAAGTTATTTGTAAGGATCTGCACATTTAATCAGCTAGTTGTGTGAACATAGAAAAGCTATTTAATCTTGCTTGCCTCAGTTTCTTCATCTGTAACATGAGTCAGAGAAGGAAATGACAAATCATTTTAGTATCTTTGCCAAGAAAAATTGAAATGGGGTCGTGAAGAGTCAGACATGACTGAACAAGTCCTGTTTTACTCTATTTGGTCTGAAAAGGGTAGGAATACAATCCAGATAAAGTGCTGCTATGCATAGTAGATGTGAATATCTCATAGTATGATATTTATCCAATTAGACTAACTTATATCCTTTATTATGAAATATTTTTCCCTCAGCAGTGACTTCTGATTATAAATTATAGTAAAGGAGAAAAATGAACACTGACTTTAGAGACAGAGGACCTGGCTTCAATTCCCATCCCAGGGCTTACTACTTCTTTGACCTAGAGAAAGTCACTTAAACCTCTCTGTAGCTCAGTTTTCTTATCTATAAAATGAAGGGATTGACTAGATGACCTCTAGAACCCCTTTCAGATTCAAATCTAGGATTCTTTGTGACCCTTTGTATATATTCCCCTGGGTTTTCTTGTGGAGTTAATTCCTGGAATATTTATAGGAGGAGGGGAATATGGCTTATTCCAACTTCACACTACTTCTTTATGGCTATGTGAAATCATTTCAAGAATCATATCCTCTTTATTCCCTAAACTACTTCTCCCCACAACTCCTTAATGCCTGATATTCCATTATTAAATATTCATTTTTTGACTTTCTATTTTTTTCTCCTATTAAAATGCAAAATCCCTAGGGGTTGTTTGCCTTCTTCTGAAATCTAACAGGAAGAAGTAAAACTCAATGGTTCAAAGACAAGGGTCACCAGACTGAACCAAAGAGCCAATTGCATAATTCCTCATGGGTTCCTTCTGAAAGTATTTTTCTGTTATGCTCCTAGTTTTCTATGGTCAGCATATGAATACAGTCCAGGTATTTATTTACCCAGATGCCTCCTCAGCATTTATTATAGCACTTACTTCCCTCAATCCACATGAATTAAGTCAGGTTTTTATCATATCTTGCTTAGACTACTGAAATAGTAAAAAACAAGTTTTTCTATCTCTATTATTTCTCCTCTCCAATGCTGCCAACATATTCTTTCTTGGACATAGATTTAAATAAATCATTCCCTTGCTCAAAAATCTTAATTGGCTTCTTCTTGTTTCTAGTAAAAACTCTTCAACCTGGCATTCAAAGCACTGAGAATTCTGACTACAATTTACCTATTTTTCTAGTGTGATTGTCTTTTTTTTTCATATAATTCCTCTTAATAATAATTGTCCTTTGACTCCTATGCTAACCAAATTAATGGTGACATAACTTAAGCATATTTTTTATAGTAAGACATATATTGTGCAAAAATATCCTCCTCACTTGCCTTTACCAGAACCATTTCACCTAATGGCCTAATGTGATAGGAAACAGGATTTTTGGTAATGGACTAGATGCTGCAGGAGTACTTGGCCACTGAGTATGATTTGTTCTTTCTTATCAGCAAGGTGCCTTAGGTGGTCCAGCAACTCTGGGAAAATCACCAGTTTATGATATCTGATGACAAAAAGCAACTCACAGCACATGAGACACTATGGCACCTCAACACATCTGGCTGCAACAACATGAGTAATCCAAATCTATCTCTCAATGGATTAATAGTCAGTACAACCTTTCCTCTCAGACCTTCATCATATTACCCTATGAACCCAAAGACTATTGTTACACAGAAGCTGGCCTGAGAGATATTGTCTATGGTCAAAATCAGATGTGATAGTATCTCATCAGCTTAAAATCTCTGACTTTCATTCTTTTTTATTTTTTGGTTTTTGCAAGGCAAACGGGGTTAAGTAGCTTGCCCAAGGCCACACAGCTAGGTAATTATTAAGTGTCTGAGACTGGATTTGAACCCAAGAACTCCTGACTCCAAGGCCAGTGCTTTATCCACTATATCACCTAGCCGCCCCTCTGACTTTCATCCTTAAGCAAAACTTTCTTGGCAAATGCCTTCACTCTGGTCTGTTTTGTACTGGTCCAAGAATTTCACCTCTAGTGGCACAGTATGAATGCCCCTGTACTTTATGATACAGAATGGACTACTAGATATTACCTTAATCTTACATTCTGCCTCCCAACAATGCATTAGCAAGGCCGTTGTCCACACTTGGGGTACAACCTTCTTCTCTTTCATCTTTCAGAATCTTGATCAGTCAAGGCAATGATCAGGTTTATCTTTCTCATTAATTTTCCTAATTTTAGTGATTTCTCAGTTTTCAAAATACATTAGATTTAATTATCTGTGTTCATTTTGTATTCTTCAGTAGAAGACAAGGTCCTTGAGAGCAAAACTTGCTAATTTTTTTATCATTGTCTTTGTATCTCTAAAACCTAGATTTAGCAAAGTTGAAGGATCTCTGATTTGCTTTAGCTATGGAGAACTTTTGAATCCTAGCTTTGGCCTACATATAAACACACACACACACAGACACTCACACAAACATACAAAACAAATTCGGTACCCACCCCCCCACATATATGTATGTATAAATGTGTGTATGTGTACATGTAGGTAAGTGTGTATGTTGTACATGTACATAAAAACACACAACCTAGGAAGCTATCTAAGGTTAGGACATAGTTTAGAGTCTCACAATTAATAAATATATAAATTTGTATTTGAACTTAGATTTTTCTGCCCACAACCCTAGCCCTCTAAATGCTATCTCCCAATCACTTTTTATGCATACATTATTTAATAAATATTTCTGAAATTGAATTGTTGAAGTACTCTTTTATCTTTAAACCATTGTGTCTACTGCACTTTTTAAGATTCTCTGAGATGAGGAAAAAGGTAGAGTGGGTACATTACCAATGGGACCTTGGAGAAGCACATTGGGGGATAAAGGTGATAGGATGGGGTAGTTACTGCTACCAAGAAAACAAAAGGTTAAAGAGAGGAGAAATTGAGTACAACTTCAAGAGTGAATCAAAGCTATGTTCATGCTATAATTGCATTTCAAAGGATCTCTTAGAATTGACTCTTTCAGATATTATACAACTAGTTTTTCCAACCACTGATAAAAGGACCATGAAGTAATTTGCATGGAGCAGCTGAGAAAACACCAACAATTTGGAAAAAGATTGAGTGTTATTCTAGGCCTATACAGACAAAGAAAATTAATTTGAGATAAAGCAAAAGCAAAAGGTAGAATTCCAGAGAAGATAGTAATATAATTTTGTGGTGACTAGAGATGGGGTTAGATACTGAAAAGGCAGCTGCAAAGGGTCTGGTTATCACACTTAACATAACCATTAAGACACATTTACTTTGAAGGCTTCAGATTATTCTTGCTCCAGATCTCTACCAGCCCTGGGTCTAGGGCATGTAGGAGACTTGAAGATACTGGCCCTAATGGAATTTATTTCTAGAAATTTACTAACAACACAGCTTGATTACCTAAACCAGGAAGAGTCAAAACAGAGAAAGAAAATTATAGATCAATTTCCTTAATGTAACAATGATGTAACATTGTAATGTAAAAATTTACATTGCAATGTAAAGTGATGTAACAATTTAAAATATTAGCAAAGACATTATAGCAATTTATCACCAGGATTATATACAATGACCTTGTGGGAATTATACCAGGAATGAAGGACTGGCTCAATAGTAGGGAAACTATCAGATAATTGACCATTGAATAAAACTGACAGAAATCACATAACCATCTCGATACAGGCAGACAACAAACTTAAGAAAATACTGCACCTATTCCTATTAAAAATACCATATAACCTAGGAATAGAATTTTACTTAAAACTATCAGCAATCATTATATGTAATTTACACAAGCTAGACACTTTCCCAATAAGATTGGGGGGGGGGTGAAACAAGGATGACCATTATCACCACCATTATTCAATATTATACTAGAAATTTTAGCTTTAACAATGAGAAGAAAAACAAATTGAAGGAATTAGAATAGGCAATAAGGAAAGATGATATGATGGTATACTTAAAAAAATCATAATCCACAAATCATTTTTATTTATTGACAATAAAGCCCAGCAGCAAGAGATAGAAAGAAATTCCACTTAAAATAACTGTAGATAAAATAAAATATTTGGGAGACTCTTAATAAGACAAATCCAGGAACTTTATGAGCACAATTACAAACACTTTTCAAATAAAAAAAGTCAGATCCAAACAATTGGAAAAATATCAATTGCTCATGAGTAGGCCAAACTAATATAATAAGAATGGCAATTCTACCTAAATTAGTCTATTCAGTGACTTATAGATCAAAGTACCAAAATTATTTTATAGTACTAGAAAAAATAAAAACAAAATTCTTCTGAAAGAAAAAAAGTTCAAGAATATCATGGAAATTAATAAGGAAAAAAATGCAATGATCAGGCACTCCTGACTCCAGGCTTGGTGTTCTATCCACTGAACCACCTAGCTGCCCCCAAGATAATTTTTAATGATAGAAGAAAACAGTAAAAACCAGAGAGCTCAGGAAACATTTCCCATTGGCGGTATTACCTAAGCTAAGCCTTAAACAAAGCTGGAGATTCTAAGATGGATGTAGTGTTGTACCTCGATTTCAAAATATTCTCAAATTGAACCAGTTAAGTCCACAAATTTTTCTCTACCTCCCTTTCTGTTAATGGTCCAACTGTTCTTATAATCAACCAAGCTTAAAATCTCTGTGGTTTCTTTCAGTCTTCTTTCTCCTTCTACATTTAGACAGTAGCAAATCTTGCTAATTCTCTTTTTTCAATCTTCAGAGCTCTAAAGATATAGTAATTGTGATACATATTTAGATATCTATAGATATCTATAGATATAGATACATATTAGATACATATTTAGAGCTTCATAGATCTAAAACTATATTAGAAAGTAACTGGTTAAGAAATATAATAGTAAATCAGTGAAAAACATTAGGTACATAAGGTAAAGTAGTAAATGACTATTTATTTGATTAAACCTATAAACTCCAGCTACTGGGATAAGAATTCATTATTTGCCAAAAACTGCTGGGAAAACTGGAAAATAGAATGGCAGAAATTAGGCATAGACTAACATCTCACACCAAATACAAAGATAAAGTCAAAATGGTTTAGACATAAAAGGTGATACCATAAGCAAATGAGGAGAGCAAGAAATAATTTATCTCTCAGATCTGTGGAGAATGGAAGAACCTATGACCAAAAAAGAGATAGAGAACGTTATGAAATGCAAAATGGTAAATTTTGTTTATATTAAATTGAAAAACTTTTGCACAATCAAAAACATTACTACCAAGATTAGAAGGAAAGCAGAAAGCTGTGAAGCAATTATTATAATCAGTGTTTCTGATAGAGACCTCAATTATCAAATATATAAAGAACTAAGTCATATTTATAAGAGTATAAATCATTTCCCAATTGATATTTATTTAAAGACTATGAACAGGAATTTTTTTAGAAATTCTAAAAAACTCAAAATTATTTTAGAAGAAATGAAAACTGTCAATAGTTATAAAAAAGAATGTTCTAACACTTTTGTTTAGAGGAATCCAGATTGAAATAACACCTCACCTCGATAATGATAAATGTAGGAGAAGATGTCAGATAATTGGAACACTTATGCATTATTGGTAGACTTGTGAAATAATATAACCATTCTGGAGAGCAATTTAGAACAATGCCAAATTACAATTAAACTGTACCCTTTGATCTAGCAGTGCCACTATTTGGTCTATATCCCAAACAGATCCTAAAAAAGCAGAAAGGACTCACACATACAATGATATTTATAGTAACTTATTTTTGGTGGCAAAGAAGAAATTAAAATGCCCATCAATTGATGAATAGTTGAATAAGCAGTGGCATTGGAATGTAATGGAATACTATTGTGCTATAAGAAATGACAAGCATGCAGGTTTTAGAAAAATCTTCAAATTCTTACATGAACTGATGCTTAGTGAAGGTAGAAGAAACAGGAGAAACACCTTATCAGCAACATTGTGCTGATCAACTATGAAAGACTTATCTCTTCTCAGACAATTCCAAAAGACTCCTGATGAAAAATCATCCAGAGACAGAGCTATGGAATTTGAATGCAGATTGAAGCAGATTATTTTCACCTTTCATTTTTTTTGTTTTTTCTTTCTTGTGATTTTTCTGATTCTTCTTTCACAATATGACTAATGTGGGAAAATATTTAACATGATTGCACATGTATAACCTATATCAGATTGCTTGTTGTCTTGGAGAGGGGAAAGAAAAGAGAGGGAGGAAGCAACATTTGGAACTCAAAAAACTTATTAAAATGAATGATGAAAACTTTTCTACATGTAATTTGAAAGAAACAAAATGCTATTTAGTTAGGGGGAAAAGATTATAGCTTGATGTACTCTGGAGAGGGACAACCTGAACTGAACTCTTTTTTACGGATACTTTAGGTAGATTGGGAATTTTCTTTTTGAACAAAATAGCAATATAGAAATGCAATACTCAGAATACTGGAAATACAATATAGAATGTATTAGATAAAGTCAATATAAATTCAGAAAATTGGAAGTTATTCCTTCAAGGAATCCAACTCTGTTCTACAGATGATAGAAGGTACCTGTGCAATTATTTAGTATTTGTCAGACACCATATGCTTAATAAATTATAAAGCAGTTTGTAATTTTATTCAAATTTTGCAAAATATATTAAATAGCAGACCCTAAAGGGGCCTAAAGAGTATGCTCTTTGCACCCTAAGCCAATGTTCTCAAACTTTTTTGATTCTGTGTCTTTAAAAATTAAAAAAAAACTGACATGCATACCAAATACAAGTACATTTAGAATTTCTACTTCTGAACTTAACTTTTGTTATTCAGAGCAGTTATAATCCTATGTATGCAATACTATATCACTATTTATATATATGTATCACACAAATAGAAATTAAAATGAAAAATAAAAAAATATTATTTTATCTGAAAGTCAATAAACACTGGTGTTTATTGAATTGGGGAGAGACATGGTCAGACCTTCGTTTTAAGAAAATCACTTTAGCAGCTTGGTGGAGGCTTGACTGGATAAAGTTAAGGCAGACAGGGAGATCAATGAAGTGAATATTACGAAAGTCTAGATTAGAGGTTAAAAAAACCTAAATCTTGGTAATTACTATATGTGGAGAGTGGGAAGAAGTATCATGGTTTAGAAAGAACAAAGTTGGTCACCTGATTAGATATGCAATCTGAGGGAAAGGAATTTGTGGAAAAGACTAGTTTTAGAAAAAAATATAATAAAAGAAAAGAAAAGCAGATCAAAATCCATTCAGGCTTATTCATTCTGTGAGATTCCCTTTAATCCCCTCAAAAAACAATAAAGTAAAAAGTAGAGCCTGTCATAGACATGAAGTTATCTTGAGTGGGGGGATAGAGTGGATATATGGGATGGGAAGTTCCCAATCACACCCCTCAGACAATGGACCCTGGTGGCTCTTAGATTATAATTGCTCTGAAGAGCTCAAGTTGGGTTCTAGAGTAGAAAGTCTGGTGGCTTATACAAAGATGAGAGCATACTGGGCATAGAGAAATTTGGGGGATAAGAGCATGCGTTATTGTGTAAACAAGACTCACAGTTGACTATCAAAGGGACAGTTGTCTTCCATCTTCTTATTAGTTGACCTCTTACCCTTTAGGTATCATGAGTTACCAATCATTAGTAATACAAATCATTTATAAATCTTCATATCTTTGTATAAAGGTTCCAATATATTCCAAGTCATGCTACTATTGACCTACATATGCAACCTTTAATATTTCATCCATCAATGGATCCATGATTTAGTTCTTTTTTTTATTTGAGATTCATATATTGATCAACTACTAATTGCCACAAACTGAATTTATTCTGGATAAAAAGAAAAGAGGAAAATGCCATTCTTGCCCCTAAAGAGTATATACTTTTCCAATGGACTGAACACTATCACAAGAGTATATGCAAGACAATTTTTTTCAGGTTTTTTGTAGTATTTTTTGCAAGTCAATGGGGTTAAGTGGCTTGCCCAAGGCCACACACCTAGGTAATTATTAAGTGTCTGCAGCTAGATTTGGACTCAGGCACTCCTGACTCCAGGCTTGGTGTTCTATCCACTGAACCACCTAGCTGCCCCCAAGATAATTTTTAATGACAGAAGAAAACAGTAAAAACCAGAGAGCTCAGGAAACATTTCCCATTGGCGGTATTACCTAAACTAAGCCTTAAACAAAGCTGGAGATTCTAAGATGGATGTAGTGTTGATACCTCGATTTCAAAATATTCTCAAATTGAACCAGTTAAGTCCACAAATTTTTCTCTACCTCCCTTTCTGTTAATGGTCCCACTGTTCTTATAATTAACCAAGCTTAAAATCTCTGTGGTTTCTTTCAGTCTTCCTTCTCCTTCTACATTTAGACAGTAGCAAGTCTTGCTAATTCTCTTTTTTTCAATCTTCAAATGTCCACTTCCTTTTGTGTGTACTTCCTATTATATAAAAGAAAGTCTTTCTGGGTAAAGAAGCCAACTTTAATAAGAAAAACAAAGGTGGGGACTATTATTCACCCTGTATGGTCTGAGATACCACCTATGTTTTTCTTAATAAAGATTGTTTTTTGCTCTTGTTTTTAACCCAGAAAGGTTCCCAATTTCATTTTTTATACTATGACAATGCAGCTAGAAACCTATCTGTGCTTTCTATACTAGAAATGTTTGAATAAACATTGTTGAATAAAATGATATATTCCTAGGCTTTAGGACTAACTGTAGTTAATATAGTCTAAGCTGAAGAAATGTGATGGGCAATGAAACTCTAAGTACTAGCAAAAATTTATAATTCAATTGTGTTTTTTATAGTTCATGCAAAATTTCATCAATTTAAATCAGGTCACAAGTTTGGAGTTCCTGGTGTCTAATGCACCAGAAGAGAATTGAATTTCTATATTCCCCAGGGACATAAACACAGTTCTAATAACAGTAGTGAGGCAGTAAATGCATCATAGACATCATAGATTAAAAACGAGAAGAGATTTTAGAAGTTACCCAGACAAAACACTTCATTTTTATAGTTGAGGGAATGAATTTCCAGAGAAATTGAGTAACTTGTTCAAAGTCACAAAAGAGGTAAGTATAGCTAAGATTCAAACCCAGATCCTTTGATTTCAAATCTATTCCTCTATTACACAGTATCATACTCTTTGTTAAAACAGGACAAAAGATATGGAAGTCTGTAAGAGAAAGGCAATTATAGGCAGGCTAGATACAGGAATAAGAGTCTATTGAGTAACTTGGGAAAAAACTAAACACATATATATAAAAGAACTGACTAGAGGAGGCTATTTTGATTAATCTGCTTTTAAAAACTACACTAGGCATAACTCTTCAATTGGTCCTGAGGGATGATTTTTCTTTTCCTCATTGTGTTCCCAAAAGCTTGTCTTATAGTTGGGGAAAATTATTGCCACTGAATTTCCCCAAAAGATAAGAATTCACCCCAAAAAGTGAGATAATGGGACCAAGTGAAAATAAATGTTCTTGGTCACCAAAGGACCTTCAAATGATAGAAACTTAACTGTAAAAATAGAAAATAAACAATAAAAATACAAAAGTATTGGTCAAAATCATGATAATAATGTTTTTGTTTTATTTTTTCCTTCATTCTCAGAGAAGATCATGACATTGGGAGGTGATGGCATGACAAGCATGTGAATTGAATTTGAGTGAGAGGAGGCTGTGCTAAGTCATAAACTTTGCTTTCTCCTCCAGAGTCATCTGGGTCTAGCAGTCAGATATGAAGCAGGATGACTGGAGATATGAGATAATCCAAGTTAAGTGACCTGCCCAAGGCCATACACCTAGTAAGTGTTAAGCATCTGAGGCTGGATTTGAACTCCTGTCCTCCTGCCTCCAAGGCCAGTGCCACCTAGCTACCATTATACTGAGATTTTATCAAGTCTACAGAAAGCAGGTAGATTTCAGAAACAAGAGACACTCCAACACCTTATGCTTTTCTCTAAGAAGTAAATAGTATTTCTTTCTGTACTATATTCATAATAACAGTAGAAGGGATTTATTTTTTGGAATTTGCTTTAAAAGAAACTCAAGAAATAGTCTTTGCAGAATGAGAATCAGTAATTCAGCCACGAGGAAAAATCATTACTATGACTCTAAAGGTTTTAAAGTAAAACAGGTAAACATGAAGTCCCTTTGTTTTGTGAGGGGGAAAAAAACATAAATATGGCTCATTTAAACATGTTTTCGTTACTCAGTAATATCTGTTGGTGGCAGCCCCTTCCTGGTCCAAGTTTAAATGACCCCAGAGAGGTTTTGTGGTTTATGGGCAGCATTAGAAAGCACATGATTCGAAATCTCTCCTAAGCTATCTGAAAGAGAAATGCTAGGTTTGTGAGCTTGTAGTTGATATGCTGACATAGAATACTGACATTTTATAATCTAACCCCTTGAGATGATTGAACATCCTTCTAATTCCTAGAACCCTGGGGAATACAACTCTAAGCCTCTATGGTTTGAGGGTAGAGAAACCATTTCTGGACATATATCAGAAATTGGAGCCAAATTTACTTTTTTTTGAGAGGAAGCATTATATCACACAAAAAACCACTAGAGGGACAGCTAGGTGGTGCAGTGGATAGAGCACTGGCCTTGGAGTCAGGAGTACCTGAGATCAAATCCGGCCTCAGACACTTAATAATTACCTAGCCATGTGGTCTTGGGCAAACCACTTAACCCCATTGCCTTGCAAAAAAAACTAAAAAAAAAAAACCCCACTAGAGATTAGGGTGCAAAATCGATTGTCACATGGTGTTTAGTAAGGGGCAAATTACTTAACCACTCTGAACCTCAATTTGCTTATTTGTAAAATGGTCTAGATTAGGAATTCTTAAACTTTCTTTTGGGGCTGTCTTAGGGTCTCTTTGGCAGTCTTGTGAAACCTATGGACTCCAATAGAATAATGATCTTTCTAATCCATAAACATTATAGAAGATACCAATTACATTTAAATGCAGATATGAAGAAATGTTTTTGAAGTTTATAAATACCAAGAATCCTTGGACAAGATGATTTCTAAGATCTCTTTCAAGATGAGTCTTTCAGAGAGGACCTAACTAATGGGAGTTTGATACTCAAAATATAAACAGCTCCCATTAATCACATTCCTTTCCTATCCCTCGGTTTTTTGACATCTATATCTTTTGGGTCTTACTGCTATTTTGGCCTGCCCATCATAAAAGTGCTAAATCATCAAATATTCAAAGTGAAATATCAGGAGGTTTTGTTCATTTGTCATTTTCATCTTGGAATCAAGATTCAAAATAATGGTTTTTCAATTTAAGATTAATTAAATTTGATTATATTCAGCTTAAGATTTCTTCATATCTGTCCTTAGTCTAAAAGTAATAAATAATCTTCACAGTGCTCAGCATAAGACCAATGTTTCTTTGACTCTACAAGTTTCAGAATGCTTCTTTCCTGTTAATCATTCACTATCCATTTGAACTGTTCTTTTGCCTAGATGACTATAACCCTACTCTATCTCATACTCAAATGCTGAAAATGGATATTTTTTTTCTTAGGGTTAAATTCATGGAAATTTATTATTTGTTCAGGGTTACTCATCCAACTTTGGTGACCACTTCTCATGCAACTTTCACCTGTGGCTCCAAGAAGCAGAAGCATGTGGAGGAGTCATACCATAATAATATCAAGTTGGTGGTGTGCTAAACCAGATTGAGAGCAAGCAACAGGTCACAAACCCATCAAGGAGTTAAAGGAATGTCTTTCCCAAACTCGTAAAGACTTCCCCTGGTAGAATGAGTAAATAAGAGCAATTTGTTCCAGTGACCACAAAGACGGACTCTGTGAAGTGCTTGAGCTTCATCAGACATCAAACATAGTGAGGTCATCTGCAACTGTAGACTCTGATAAATTCAGAAAACAGTATGAAGCTGACAACTTTGTACAATTTTGCCTCATTTAAATCCAATTCATGAACAAATCAAGACATCACCTGTGATCTCCTTGGTTCTCTTAGAGAATGAAAGACAACAATGACAATATTCTATTCCATACTCAAATTCTGAAAATGGCTATTTCTCCTCAGAGACAAATTCATGACTATTTTTTCAGTCCCTCAGAGGGATGAGACTAAACCATTTGTGCAGTCAGAATGACTTGCCTTTCAGTACTATTTTTTTTTCAAAGTGAAAATCAAATAGCTTTGTTAACCCCTTCCGTCTCTGAACACTCGCTTCCAAACTCGTTGACACTGGAGATTATTTCAATATTTTTAAGAAGATAGAATTTCCCTCCTCAGTAGTTAAAAATCTAAATAGGTTGATATATTATGGGTCTTACAGGCATAGTTACATAAATAATGGAAAGTGTTAAGGAAGATTTTTCAAAGCATTATTACCATGTAGAATGGTAGAATTTTGTGATGCCAAGTTATGAAATCATAGAATTTGAATTGAAGAGACCTCAGTAACCATCTTTTAATCCATTCATGAGAGTGATACCCTGTTGAAGGACATTCACTTAATTTCCAATTCTTTGCCACCACAAACAGGGTTGCTATGAATATTTTTTACAAGTGATATTTTTACCCTTTTTGATAATCTTTTCAGGGTATAGACCCAGTAGTGGTATTGCTGGACCAAATGGTATGCACATGTTTGTTACTCTTTGACCATAATCCCAAATTGCTCTTCAGAAAGGTTGGATGAGTTCATAGCTCCACCAATAATGTATTAGTGTCCCAGATTTTCCACATCCCTTCCAACATTGATTATTGTCCTTTCTGGTCATATTAACCAATCTGAGAGGTGTGAGATGGTTTCTCAGAAATGCTTTAGTTTGCATTTCTCTAATAATTAATGATTTGGAGCAATTTTTCATATGACTATGGATCACTTTGATTTCCTCAGCTGTAAATTGCCTTTGCACATCATTTAACCATTTGTCAATTGGGGAATGGCTTGTTTTTTTGAAAATTTGTACCTGTTCTCTGTATATTTTAGAAATGAGTCCTTTGTCAGAAACACTAGCTGCACAAATTGTTTCCCAATTTACTACATTTCTTCTGATCTTGGTTATAGTGCTTTTGTCTGTGCAAAAGCCTTTTAATTTAATGTAAACAAAATTATCTAGTTTGTTTTCAATGATGTTCTCCATCCTTTCCTTGGTCATAAACTGCCTCCCTTTCCATAGATCTGACAGGTAAACTATTCCTTGATCTTCTCGTTTGCTTACAATATTTTTTTTTTTAGTGTCTGAATCCTGTATCCATTTGGATCTTATCTTGGTATAAGGCATGAGGTGTTGGTCTAATATTAGTTTCTTCCATACTAACTTCCAATATTCCCAACAGTTTTATCAAAGAGAGCTTTTATCCCAATAGCTGGACTCTTTGGATTTATCAAACAGCATATTACTATAATCATTTCCTGGTATTTCACCTAGTCTATCCCACTGATCCACCACTCTATTTCTTAGCCAGTACCAGACAGTTCTGATGACTGATGCTTTATGTTATAATTTTAGATCTGGTTGGGTAAGCCAACATCTTTTGCACAATTTTTAATTGAATCCCTAGAAATTCTTGACTTTTTATTTCTTCATATAAATTTACTTACAACCTTTTTTCTACTTCATTAAAGTAATTTTTTCAAATTTTCATTTTTAGAGCACTAAACAAGTAGTTTATTTTTGGTAGAATTATCATTTTTTTTATATTAGCTTGATCTATCAATGAACAGGTGATGTTTGCCCAGCTATTTAAATCTGATTTTATTTGTGTGAGAAGTGTTTTGTAATTATTTTCAAAAAGTTTTTGAGTCTGCCTGGACAGGTAGACTCCCAGGTACTTCATATTGTCTGAGGCTACTTTGAAAGGAATTTCTCTTTCTAGATCATTCTGCTGTATCTTGCTAGTCATATATAGAAATGTTGAGGATTTATGAAGGTTTATTTTATATCTTGCTATTTTTCTAAAGTTGTTAATTATTGCTAGTAGTTTTTTAGGTGATTTTTTGGGATTCTCTAGGTATATCATCATGCCATCTGCAAAGAGTGAGAGCTTTATCTCTTCCTTTCCAATTCTAATTCCTTCAATTTCTTTTTCTTCTCTTATTGCTGAGGCTAACATTGCTAATATGATATTGAATAGTAGTGGTGATAATGGGCATCCTTGTTTCACCCCTGATCGTTTGGGGATTGTCTCAAACCTATCCCCATTGCATGTAATGCTTGTTGATGTTTTCAGATAGATACTGCTTATTATTCTAAGGAAAAACCATTTATTCCTACACTCTCTAGTGCTTTTAGTGGGATTGGGTGCTGTATTTTGTCCAAAGCTTTTTCAACATCTATTGATATGATCACATGATTTCTGATAGGTATGTTATTGATATAATTAATTATCCCAACAGTTTTCCTTATATTGAACCAACTTTGAATTCCTGGGATAAATCCTACTTGATCATAATGTATTATCTTAATGATAACTTGTAAATGTTTTGCTAAGATTTTATTTAAGATTTTTTCATCTATATTCATCAGGGAGATAGGTCTATAATTTTCTTTCTCTGTTTTAACTCTTCCTGGTTTAGGTATCAGCACCATATTGGTTTCCTAGAAATATTTAGGTAGAGGTCCATCCTCACCTATTTTGCCAAAGAGTTTGTACAAAACTGGAATCAATTGTTCCTTAAATGTTTGATAGAATTCGCTTGTGAATCCATGAAAGTAATTCCCACAATGATTGAGATTACTAATTCTATGGTCCCTTTATCTTAGATTATTTTCCAGTTTTTTGGTATGTATTCATATGTGCTGAGATATTACACATTGTCCCATTAATTAGAATGTATGTTCCTTGAAATGAGGGACATTTTTGGCCCATCATTTAAAGAATGTCTGAAAAATTATACTTTTTGATGCAACATAATGGAATTCTGTTATGCTGAAAGAATTGATGAAAAGGTCATTTTCAAAGAAATGTAGGAATAGTTGCATGAATGGTAGAGAGTGAAGTGAACAGAACCAGGAAAATAATTTATATATAAATATCAATATTAAAAATGTAAATAGTTTTGAAAGACTTAGGAACTGGAATCTTAGGATATATGATGAAATATGGTTACCAATCTCTTGAGAGATGTGATAAATATCAGATTCAGAATAACAAAAAATATGGGCAAGACCAATGTGGGAATTTGCTTTGTTTAATATTATAATGTTTGTTGGAAGGGTTTTGCTTTTCTTTTTCTTTTCCTATTGTGTGCAGGAAAGTAGGACAGAAAGAAAATAGATTGTGTTAACTGAAAATAAAGTATTTTTTTTAAAGTGAGAGATGGAAAAGTTGTAAAAACTAACTTCTACTTTTTAATTTTTAAATAAGCATTCAGTAAATGATGGTTATGTGCTAGTCACTGGGTTAAGCCCTTTATAAATGTTAACTGATTTCATCATTATGTGAGGTAAACAGTGCTATTATACACATTTTACACTTGAGGAAACTAAGACATCTGGAAGTTAAGAGATTTATCCAAGATCACCTTCTAATAAGTATTTGTCAAATTTGTACTGGTCTTTATGATTCTAGTTCTAGTACTCAATTTATTGTGTCCCTCTGTCATGGTACTTCTTGTACTGATGTTGGCACCATACAGATTTCAAAATAATAGGTCTGGTTATATCTCTAGTTCTATCTTTACCTATATTAATAACTATCTCTGCCTATGTCTCTGTATCTATGTCTCATATGTCATTGAATGAAGCATGTTCTATTTTACTTATAGGAGTAAATCGCGTGACAATAACTATCTTTTTTTACAAGAATGTTAAAAGATTGAAAAAAAATAGGCAAGAAATCATACTTCATCCCTATCTTGCTTTTTCCCATGTTACTCTCTTACCATTTTAAGTTCCTCTTGCAATTTCTGAATTCTGTATTGGAAGTGAATATAAACAACTGTCTTCAATAAAAGAATTTCCATACTTACAGAGAAAATACTTATACAAAGGCTGTGACAAAATCTATGAATAGATTCAGAGATACCATTCAATTTTAATTTCTTCTTTCCTTTTAAATTTACCAATATGAACTATATGTATATGTCTATCAATAATCAGTCAACAAGTACTTATTAAATGCTTACTATGTGCACAATATAAAGAGCTAGGGAATACAAAAAGGAGCAAAATTTAGTTCCTTTCCTCAAGTATTTCACAGTCTATTAACCAATTAATATATGAATATATTCACATAGCTACATACATATGTGTGCAGGTATATGTATTTATCATGTGTGCATATGTATTTTAATAACATACATGTGTATACATTGCATTGTACCAGTACATATGTTAATAACATAAATATGATTTAGGGGCTGAATTAATAGAGTTAGTTTCCAAAAATATGGAGGTAATAGTCCCGCTGGTCATAGTCAGGCTTGGACCTTATTTGAAGTATTGTGGTCAGGTCTGGATGCCACAGTTTACAAAGTACATTGATAAGTTGGAGAATATCCAGGGAGAGAAGAGCCATAATAGTCAAGGAACTTGACCCCTTGATGTATGAGGATCGCTTGAAGGACTCAAACATTTAGCCTGGACAAGAAAAGACTCCAAGAGGAAATGCGAGCCATCTTCAAGGATTTGAAGAACTGTCATTTGGAGGGTGAGAAGTATGTTTGTTCTGTGGAGCCCTAGGGGAAACAACCAGGAGTGACATATATGAATTGAAAAAAGATAGGGCCAGAAAATCTTACATTTATTGCTGGTTGGATATGGAATGATCTGCATCAAGAACTATGTTCTTCCAAGTTTTCAAGTGGAAGTTTCAAGTTTCATAATTACTTTTGCAGTATAATTCAGTGGGGATTCCCTTCATTTATGCTTTATTGAACTAATGAACTGCAGAGGTCCCATTCTTCTCTCAAATTTGGTGATACCTGCATAAGCATATGAATAGACACATTTAACAACGTGACTGTCCTTAGATTAAGAATTGCCATATGCAATTACTACTTCCATTATTGTAGTGGGTATGTGTGTGTAAATATCCTAGACATATAATTTATATATACTTATCCATTTGCATTTTTCATTTTAATTTGCTTCAACCCCAGTGAACTTTAGAAAAGTAAGCTACAAATACAAACCAAATGCAACAAGAACTCCTCCTTGGATAAAACCCTAAAATATTTGACTTCTATCTTTAAATTAAAATATGTTTTTGTCATAATAGAAATCTATTTAGAAATTCTAACAAGAAAATACCAAATTCCCTTATGAAATACAATCACAATCTTACATCCCAAACTCTAACATTGTTCTGGTTTAGAGATTATTCTAATTTGAGGTAATAAGTTTACAGTTTACTTAGTTCACTGCACAAAAAATACTGCAAATTTACATTATCAATGAATGCTTCACAAAAAATCTGAGGATGTAAATATGCCCTAATATATTGGAATTTCTTGTTACAAAAGGACACTGGCTGCCAGAGCTCCAATGAACACCAGAAATCTCACTGTGGAAGCCTTATGCAGTACTTCCTGGCTTGAGCTAAATAAAAAGATGGATTAGTTGCTTTTTTGGGATCTAAGTGTTAATTGCATCCTAATAAAATCATCTAGTTAAACTGTCTGCTTTGTGGTACTGCTCCATGGAGAAGGAATTTCTAAAGGCAGCCTGCTGAGTTGATTGTGCTGCTAGATAATTAATTGAAATGGAGGGGGGTAAGAAGACAAGAATTCAGAAATGCTGGCTTTTCAGCTGTTCTTCATTACACAAAGTTGCTAAGATTAATTCCAATGGATACAAAACTCTCTGTCTTTGTCACTGTAATCTCATTCCATGTGTGTATGTGTGTTTTTCTTCCAGTCTCAGTCTCTTTCTAAGTCTCTGTGTCTGTGTTTTTCTCTGTGTCTCTGGTTCTCTCTGTCTCTGTCTCCGTCTTTGTCTCTGTCTTTCTCTCTCATCAGCAGCAACAAGTCTCTGTTTCTTTCTGTTTGTATCTCTGGTCTCTCTCTCTCTCTCTCTCTCTCTCTCTCTCTCTCTCTCTCTCTCTCTCTCTCTCTCTCTGTTTTTGCAGTTGCTACCTTTGTGTACCCTCTTTCCCTTTCAACCTGAAAGGAATGTAAGGGGTTAAAAACTTTTGATGTGTACTCAAAAAACAAGATTTTACAGTCATTATTTTGGAATTTGTCTATAAGAAAACCATGTCATTGTTTTCTTGATGCTTTGTTTTAGATTTTTGCCAAATAAGTTTTAGACCTATCAGATTCATTGTTATGTATCATCCAGAGATACTTTACCTTTATTTTTTGGAAGTCAGTGATCAATGGTTTATTTGTTTTTTGTATCAATGTTAATATTTCAATAGTTTTATACCTACTATTACTAATATTCTAATATTGATTTCATTTCTTTTTTCTCCTTGGCATTAGTTACAAATTATACCTTTTTCTTTTTTAAAAAATTTAATATGATTTATTATATAAGAGATTGATTGTACCCCAGAGGCAAGTCTTGATTAAATCCCCTAAGTGATCAGTCTTTTCTGGTTTAGCTCTAGTTTTCTCTACCACCAATTTGTCCTTATTCTTCAAACATCACTGATAAACACTGTACTTTTGAGATCACTCAAATATGTATGTATGCGTGTGTGTGTGTGTGTGTGTGTATCATGATCCAATTGCACGAAAAAATATTCAAAGACCAAGAGCAAAATATTGTTTATCAAATGCAATGATAAATATAAGATGCTTATAAATGTTAGTTCTAGTACTAACCATGGTAGCATGACATAATGGAGAGAAGGTTTGACATGAAGAAGTGCTTGGTTCAAGCTCTGACTGATTCATATTATATCATCCTGATTAGTCACTTGATTCCTTGGTACCAAAGGGAATTTTCTAAGGTTATAAATTGCAATCCTGTTCCAGATTGGTAAGGGAAATTTCTATGCAAGGACCCAGAGCAAAACAAAATTAAACCCTACTCTAATTTATACAAGGGTGTAAAAATACACACACACACACACACACACACACACACACACATATGTATATATTGCAAATAGTAGGCATTTCAAAATGTTTATTGAATAAGACACTGGTTTCTTGCCTAATAAGTACCCAGGTCTCATTAAAACCTCTTTGGTTCAAGAATAGGTGAGACAAAGAAAAAAATGAGAAACTAAGGGATAAGAATTTTGTTTTTTCTCTGATTTTGCTTATTTGCTCTCATCACTCAAATGCATTTGAGTGATTAGAGTAGACACAGCATATAATATAATTACCAAAGAATATTTTTTTTAATGTATTCAAGTCTAGGGGCAATTAGGATGGTGCAGTAGAAAGAGCATTGGCCCTTGAGTCAGAAGTACCTGAGTTCAAATTTGGCCTCAGACACTTAATAATTACCTAGCAGTGTGACTTTGGGCAAGTCACTTAATCCCATTGCCTTGCAAAAAGCAATTTATATATACATATATATGTATATATTACATATATATATATATATATATATATTCAGGTCTATAGTAAACATTAAGGTCTATTGAGGTCTATAGTAAAAATTAAGATTAAGGGAAAGAGATATATGAGATTTTTTTTATAAAATGATCCTCATATTCTGAAGAGTTTTTTATTAAAAAAATTTATTTTTGGTTTTGTTTTGTTTTTCTTCCTCTGTATGAGGATAACATTGTCCACAGCTGCTGTAATCCTATTGTCATAGCTCTCTGAACCGCTGAGAGAAGCTTCTTCTATCATGGTTTATTATTTTACTATGGTGATAATGTTTACATTGTTCTCTTGGTTATGCTCCCTTCACTCAGCATCAGATCCTGTAACTCATTCCATGCATCACTAGAGTCTGACCATTTATGGTTTCTTATAAAATAATATTATTTCATAGTATTCATGTACAATATCTTGTTTATCCATTCCCAAAGTGATGGACAGCAATGCCTCAATTTTCAATTTTTTGCCACTACAAAAAGAGCTGATTGTAGGATTCTGGTTTTTAATACCTTCTGCTATCTGCATCTGTTTTGTGGGACAGTTCATTCCATTCATGGTGAATTACATCAAATTTCAATCATTTTTTTTACCTTGCTCCCTTTTTAAGACCCTCTGTGGGGCTTAAAGGACACACAATCCTCATGAGCCAAGGTGTCATCCAAAGTCAAATCATTTCATGAACTATTTTCACTCTTACCCCAAGTCTATTTTCTCCCAAACTTTACCCCCCCCCTCTACCGAGGATACTTAATCCCTTGTTAAATAAAGTAAAGAATAAACCCAACCCTGATTTAACCATTCTAAGAATTTCACAGGGTTCTAAATACTGGTAGGTTCTGAAGGTCTCACTTGAGAACTTTATAATTGACTGTGAATTATGGGAGACACTGACTCAGGACTATCCAGTTTATGATGCCATCATCAGAGAAAGTGCTAAGTTTTGTCAGCACAGCAGAATTAAAGTGGGTCAATGGATATTGCTACACTTAAGGTTAGAGTTAACATTCCTGCTTTTCATCAGGGCATTTTGTCTCAAACATAGTGATGCCATCCTGGGCCTCTTCAATGGAGAGACAAGACTCATCTGTACCCATAACCTCTAAGTCCAATCTATTCAATTATATTCCACCCTCCCTTTAATTATTCTTAGAAAAGTAAAATCCTCAAGAGTTAGATGTATTATATCTTCCCTTTTGGGGTTGTATACAATTTGATGGTCTGGAATAACATTTATTTTGTTTTATTGTGTTTTTTCCTTCCCCTTTTACCATTTTGTGCATCTCTTGAGTCATGTATTTGGCGATTGAACTCTCTGTTTAGTTCTGGTCTTTGTGTCAGGAAATTCTGGAAGTCTTCGATTTTGTTGAAGATCCATCTTTTCCCCTGACAAGATATACTGAATTTTTCAGGGTGGTAAATTCTTGGTTGTAATTCCCTTGTAATTCTAATGAGTATTATTTTAATGAATTCTTTAAAAGAATATTTACAATTGCAATTCTCTTTTCTCTTTTATCAAGATGAAACAGATTCTGAACAATGAATTCCCTATTAATACCTATCCAAATAGGAATTTAGGATTAAATATTGCTCTGATATGTATTAGTACTTTCAAGCAAGTATCTCAAAAATTCAGATGTGTGAAAACACTCCTTCAAACAAATCACACAAAATATATGCTGTTTTCCTCAAAATGTACCTATGAATTCTTACTAGTTACTTGACTTTTGCCAAATTATTTTCTCTGTCTTTTAAAATCTATAAAATAAAATATAATAATAGTATCATTAATCTAGAGATAGAAGGGACTTTAGTGGTCTTCTAGTCCTAATCTATAGATAAGGAAATTGAGTCACAGAAAGATTGAGTAACTTTTTCAAGGTTATATAACAAATGTAAAATTAGATTCTGTGACTGAAGAAGTTCAGTTTTTTTTCCCACTGTATCTTTTTTCTTCCTAGCGAACAGGGCTAACTGGAATCAGGAAGATCTGAAATCATTGTTCCCTGTGACCTAATGTCATGGGCAAAACACTTAATATCCCAATATCTTTAGGCAACTCTTTAAGATTTAAGGACAGTTTATGATTTGAATTTTTTTCCTTAAGGTAATTTTTATACTTGAAGTTCTCTACATTGAAGAAATCACTTTTTAGACTAAGAATGATAATAATGAGAGCTATTGGACTTTAAGACTTAGATAAATATGAATTATATTATTATTAATATGGACTGCAAATGAAATTATGCTTTTCCTTTCCTTTCTCTGCCTAATCTTCAGAATTTAAATAATAAATAATAACTTTTTTTAAAGTCAGGAGTCCAATGAATCATAAAACTTAGGGAAAAAAGGAAGTAGAATCATGCTAGTTATTTCTTTACATATAAGGATCTTGATTATGGACAAAAAAAGTGACTTTCTCAAAATTATATGGTGAGTTTGTGTATGAACTGATTGCTGACTATTGGTGCTTTAAAGCCTAGTCTGGTTGTTAACTCACTAAATCATAATAAATAATGCTTGTCTGTAGATCAGTCACCAGCTTCACATTTCAAAGAGCCCAGAGCTATAACTCACTTAAAGCTTTTATTGTATTAAAATGTAAAGGGGGCATGTCTTTCACACAGCCAGCTACCCCTAAATAAGCTCATTCTGCCCAGTTTTCTTAAGAGGAAATACATGATATAAATCCCTAAGTATATTTAATGTAGTTTTGAAAGCAAATTCCCTGTTGTGTTACCCGAATGGGCAAAAATACATACAGTGACTCCAGCACAGAATAATAAGGTGTTATTGAACTCTACAACTGTGAGAGGTAATGGTTAGCCAATGATCAGGTTAAACATGACACCAGAGGCCAATCTGTTTTGCCTTCATGGGATCTAAAAGGTGCCCCAGGGAATGGTTTTGGAGGTGGGGATATAGGGGGGGGGAAAGACCAAGTTAACCTTCTAGTTTCTTTAACACTTAAACATTTTTCTTTTGACCTTCAAATTCCTATTCAGTTGAATTGTCACATCTATGCATTTGCCTTTTTCCAAGGAGAGAGGGAAAAGAAGACCTAATTTTAGCATGATATTTTAGGCTATTTCCTAAGCTTCTTGAGCAATTAAAAGATTGATCTGGAGTATCATTCACCATAGCTTGAGGCAGTTATTCAATTTTCCACAACAACTGGGTGTTGCAGTACACTGCAGAATTTGGAGTATCAATTTCATAACTTGTTTCATTTTTAGCAATAAAGACTTTCCACTGCCCTCCCCCATATACAAAAAAATTATTATTTTAAAGAAGTTCTTCTTCACTCTTCTAATAGGTATTTGTTCATAAAGTTTAATCTTCTCTTCAGTAGAACTTGGTGACACTGCTATTATTAACTATTTATGCTATTTGTTTAATAATTCCAGGTTTGAAGTCTTTTGTCTTTTTGCTACTGCCTGAGCCCTATGAGTTTAGAATAATTTATAGGGTCAGCACAATTGTGACCCAGGGTATAGGAGGAAATAAATATGCAGATTTAAAAAGGATTGTTGGGGAATGAACAAGGAATTCTAAAAGAGGCAAATATTTAGGAGAAAGGATTATACTTCCAACAAAGTAGAGGACAAAGCACAAGTGGAAAAAACCCAAAGGAGTGCTTAGGTAACTGATATAAGAGGAATAAGATAAAAATAAAAAGGTCAAAGAGCAAGGCAGGGTGAGACCAAACTAAAAATCTGAGTACAAGAGAATTTTTTAAAGAAACCAATGCAAAATCAACAATGCCAAGAGTTTCCAATGTCAGGGCATTTGGTAAATCCTTTTCTAAGTATCACTCCATTTCTGTCTAATCTCTCATTTAATAGCTAAATGCTAGGAAGCTTAAAGAGAGATTGACTTGCCCAGTTAGTAAATGTCAGCAGGGAGATTTGAACCTAGATCTTCTTGAATTTCTATTAGGAGAATTGATTTAGTGTGTGTTTAAAGAACAAAGTAAGAGGAACTTCATATTTTGAATCTCAGTCAGTCCATTTGCTCTCTAAGTGACCTTGAAACAAGTCACAATCATTCTAACCTCACTATTCTCATTTGTAAAATGAGACATGCAGACTAGATGGCCTCTAAGGTACTGCCCAGTTACAAATCTATGATATTACCCACATTTAGCAACTATCTAATACTCTAATAAGTTACAAGAAATGTACTGATAAAATAGGTCTCTTCTTGTAAGAGTTTCCTATATTAATTAAATCATAGGTGCAGACCCTATTCCTATCCCTTAGCCTCCCCACACTGGTATGAGAAACAAAGAGGCAACAATCCTTATTCAAACTATTAGAAGAGGACAATTGGGTGGTAAAATTCTGAGTCCCATGCATGAGCATGGTTTTTTTTTGGGGGGGGGATTGGTTTTTATTACAAGGCAATGGGGTTAATTGACTTGCTTAAGGTCACACATCTAGGCAATTATTAAGTGTCTGAGGCTGAATTTGAACTCAGGTTCTCCTGAGTCCAGGGTCGGTGCTCTATCCACTACACCACCTAGCTGCCCTTAGCACAGGGAATTCTTATGAAACAAAGCTCCTCATTACCCCCACTGCATCCTCCTCATTCCCTGAAAACATTTAATTTTTTTTTTGCACTTTCCTAGTCATCAAAAATCTGTTGGATCTCCATAATCTCAGTATTTGATGAAACCAAGTATTGTGGAGATTGCTGAAGATTTCTGTAAGTATTTATTTAAAGGCCTCTGGATTCTCTTAGTGTAAATAGGTTTTCATTTGGAGTTCAGTACTGTGGAGAGAGCAAGTGAAGTTTAGTCTGGCAGCAGTTAATGGAGGTATAGATAGTTCACTTTGTAATTGAACCATATTGCATTTGCTGATGCCTGAGGAGATTGACGCAGTGACATTAATAATCCTTCTCCTGCTCTGGGGTGCAACTAAGTCAGCATAGATACCATAATATTCTAGTTCTATGATCAACTTGGGGGACTGATCTGGCAGTCATTGCTTTTTGCTCTCCCTCCTTCATTACTCTTCTATATTTTTAAGTCTTTCAATGTGCTATGATTTAAAGAAAAGAAAAAGAAAAAAAGAAAAATTTGAATGCTGTAAAAAAAAGAATATCAGCTGTTTCTGTAATTGATTCTCTCCTTTTTCCTCTTATTCTTCCATATGAAATGGTAATACCATTAATACCCTGGAACAGAAAGGCTTATAAATTGACAAAATTGGTTACTATAAGTGTGCAGAATTGAATGTGAACTCAGAGGAAGAAAGCTTTGAGGCCTGCTTTACAATAGACCACTTTTCCATCTCTATGCTTCACCCTATGCTCATAGAACAGAGCATGCCTAGGAATTCAAAGAGTGTGAAAATTTGATTGAACTGCCCTAATCTATATGACTGTCATTATCCTGTATTCCATGTTGCAGTTCAATTTGACTGATATCACAGAAAACCAGATTCTAAATTTAGGAGCAACTTTGGGACTCATGCTTTCTGAATCAATGGTGACAGTCTCAGTTTCCTCAGGGAATTTTTCATAGACTATATCTGAATGTGTGCATGTATGTGTGCGTGTGTGTGTGTGTATGTGTGTATGTGTCTGTGTGTGTTCAACATTCTCCATTTTTCCCCTTCTCCCAAGAATATTGTGTTTTCAAGAGGTTTAAACTAACTTTATACTAAATCTTGGGTTATTCTTTTAAGGATAGAAGTGAGAGAGAGAGAGAGAGAGAGAGAGAGAGAGAGAGAGAGAGAGAGAGAGAGAGAGAGAGAGAGCTGACAGAGTACAAGAATGTAAATTATTAATGTCCCCTAAAATTTGCCAACCATTTCAGCTTTTTGACTTTCAAGCTATCACCTCAAAAAACATCATCTCAGTAATCCCCTTTGAGTGTTGTTTAATTACAGCATCTATTTGGGGGGTTACTATTTAACAGCTACACTTTTAACAGCTCATATTTTTATAGCACTCTACACTCAGAAAATATGAGTTTCTTGAGCTTGTATTTTAATTCACATTGCCTATCACATAGTAGGTACTTAATTAATGATTACTGATAGATTTAATTATTCCATTTGTTCTTCATGGCAAATATATAAAATAGCTTCTGTTACTATCTCCCTTGTTTAAGGTTAGTAAACATGCATTTTTTAAGCACTTACTATATGTCAGATCCTGTTCTAAGTCTATGAGGAATACATGTTCCCTGCTCTCAGGGAGCTTATCTTCTAATGGGAGAGGTAACACAGGGAACATGTTAAATCTAAATAAATAAATAAAAGTTAAACTCAGAGGACCTGGAGCATCAGGAAAAAGATCCTTTAGGAATTGAGCTGAGTCTTCAAAAAAGAGTGAAAATTGAGGCTGAAGCTGCTCCAAGGTACAGTGCATAGTCCACTGTACTTGGAGTCAGGAAAAGCTGAATTCAAATAAAACCAAGTCTTTCAACTCTCTGACCCTGGTTCCTGGGAAATGATTTTGTTTCAACTTTGTTTCAGTTTACTCATTTGTAAAATGAAGATGATATTAATGGGACTTCTTTCCCACAGTTGCAGTGAAGATAAAATGAGATAATATGTGTCAAGAATTTTAAAAACCATAAAGCTGTAAATAAATTCCACTGCTACTTTTGTGATGAAGATAAAGATTACACAGAAAATAGATATTTTTTCCTCTTCAGTTTACATTTGCCAATAATTTAAACAAACATTTTATCCTCTTGATGTCTAAAGACTATGCACAACTCACCATTATCTATCCTGATCTACTCAATTTTCCAAGAATTTTTTAAACTTTTCTTTCTTCCTTTATCATTTCTGCAGACCACTTGGAAGAAAGGCACTGAATAATTCATTTCATAATGTCACTGAAGTACCATTAAAATAATAAAAATTAGAAACACATACTTTAGACTATATATATATGTTTAGATTATATATATTACATATATATTTTAAATATTTATGTTTGATATGCCTGTTAAATTCCTCCTTCAAAATGAAAGACATCAAGCCTTCTACATATTGTGAAATCTTCAGAAATAGCTAATGCTAATTTTTTTGAAAACATGAACTGAAAATTCAACACCATGAGCAACAGCAAAAAGAGTAATAATTAGAGGCTTATGCTACATCACCTCTAAGGTATTTGTTGTTCTACAAATTTATGATCTAGGATAAACAAAAAGGACATGCTCCTTGTCTCATAGTTTGAGGTAGTCCTATGTCACATGCATCTTCCCTTGCTCTATTGGCATTTCTCAAAGAAAGATTGCTTTTTGAATAATGAACAGGAATTTATTAGATACCACTTCATAATCTCATATTAGATGATATAAAGCTAAAACCAATGATCTTATACACAACAGGAAAATATTTACATCACCAGTTCAATAGGTGAGGTTTCAGAGTAATAAGACTACAACATAGCTTATTTAATATCATGAGAAGTAAATATGTTTTGGCATGTACTGATTCCTTCCCATTTCAGCATTGTTCAATGCTATTAGAAACACTGAGCTAACCATAGCCAGGATATGCCAGGGAACTCCAGTCCAAACAGCACTGATATGGCTGTGAGCAGAATAAACCCCAAATATCCACTAATACATATTAACATAATCCATACCTCTTCTCTCTCTTTTTGTTTTACTTCTTTAACTATTATAGGACTTTTTGATTTCTATAACTACTACAGGACTTTGGGGGGGGGTTCTTCATGGAAATCCAAGTTGTCTGGTAGCTGCCCCAAATGTAAGTAACCAATTTTAATTATTAAACTACTCATATAATTAATCTGTGGCTCCTAGCCTTTTTCTCTGATATTAGGTTGAACCCCTTGTTGGGAGATCCTAGAGGGGAATTCTAGTTGAGACAGGGGTGAAGATTAGACTGCCTGACACAAATTCTGAATTAAATCCTATGAAATGGTGGAACCTATAGACTATCCTCTGACTCCCTGTTAATCTTGGGCTCAATTGTTTTTGCTTCATAGTGAGATTCTTTGATTAATTCTATGCTATTTTTTCCCATTCATGAATTTTTTCCATTTGTTTTCTGAGCCTCTTCCTAATTTTTTTCTGCCATCGATATTTGTTTTTCAGTCATTTAAATCAAGTTCAACTTTTCTGTAAGAAATTCATCATCATTAATATCATATTAGCTTGCATTACTTCATTCACATTCTTTTCTAAAGGGAGAAAGCATTTTGTAAACCTTAAAACACATGATGTCATTATTGGTTGTCTTTTTGTCTGAGGGAAGCATGTGATTGTCATTGTTCAGTTGTTTCAGTATGTCTCTTTATGACACCATTCAGGGTTTTCTTGGCATAGATATTGGAATGGTCTACTTTTTCAACTCACTTTATATAACTGAGGAAATTGAAATAAACATGGTTAAGTGACTTGCTCCAAGTCAAATAGCTAATAACTGCATGAGACCAGATTTGAACTCAACACTAGACCCAGGAATCTATATACTAATAGTAACAGCTAGTTGCCTATTTCCAATTCTATACAGCATATAATTAATATAATTATATGTATAAATACAATTATATATGTATATTATATATATATATATATATATATATATATGCAGAGAGAGAGAGAGGTATGGCATATCAAACAGAAATTATGGTTAAAGCCAGGAAACCCTGTCCTTTCACATTCTAGCCATATGACTGAGCAAGATACTTAAACCATCAGTGCTATAGGCAACTCTCTAATTCTTGAATTTACAGAGACAGTGGTGATTTGTATTGTGAAAGGGAGTTTTTCTTACTTCTACCAGAGAAATTCAAATTCAGTTCTTATACTATGTACAGATAAAAAAAAAAGAATGCAATCATACATGTTGGAGAGTCAGGATAATTTTCTATTTTCACGAAATTGTTATTTAGCAAAAGTTATTATACCCTTGAGGTTTATATTGTGCTGCAAAAAACAGTTTTACTTGTATTCCAAATAGGTTAATTTTCTCCCCTGTTCTTGACATTTACCAACATAACTTTCCCATGACTTAATTATTGCAGCATGAGATTTCCTTTCTATTGGATAGATAGTAAAAGTGTTTACAGATGAAAGATTATCCTCTTTTAGGCTACTGAACAGTTAGGTAGGATAGTGGATAGACTGCCTGGTCTGGAGTCAGGAAGACTCATCTTCATGTGTTCAAAAAAAATCTGGCCTCAGACACTTACTAGTTGTGTGACCCTGAGCAAGTCAATTAACCTGGTTTTGCTCAGTTTCCTCATTTATAAAATGAGCTGGAGAAGAAAATGGCAAGCCACTCCAGTATCTGAGTCAAAACACTCAGAATAGTCATTAAGAGTCATATACAATTGAACAACAACAACAACAAACCATTGGTATCACTTCTCTCAGATACAAAGTCCATCAATAATGACATAATGTGTTTTAAGATTTAAAAAATGTTTCCTTCCATTAAAAAAGAATGTGAAGTAACTAGTGAAAGCCAATATAATAATGATATTGTCTATATTATAGGCAAAAATAAGATTGAGTGACTTGCTCAGGATCACATGAGTCAATTGACTGACTTAGCTCTTCTCAATACATTGATGAAAGACAATTCTAAAAGATTTGAGATGGAAAATGCCATCCACATCCAGGGAGAGAACCGTGGAATTTGAAAGCAGATCAAAGCATACTATCTTCACCTTTTTTAATTTTGCTTTATGCTTTTCCTTCTTGTTCTGATTCTTCTTTCACAGTATGGAATAATATGGAAATATATATATATATATATATATATATATATATATATATATATATATATATAAAACATGATATAACATATCTACCTACATCAGATTGCATTTTAAGGTAGGAGGGGGAAGGATGAGAGGTAGAAAACTACAAAAATGAATGGCGAAAATTATCTCTATATATAATTGAAAAAATCTTTTAAAAATAATTTAAGGGGGTGGCTAGGTGGCGCAGTGGAAAGAACACTGGCCCTGGAGTCAGGAGCACCTGAGTTCAAATCCGGCCTCAGACACTTAATAATTACCTAGCTATGTGGTCTTGGGCAAGCCACTTAACCCCATTGCCTTGCAAAAAAAAAAAAAAAAAACCCAAAAAAATAATTTAAGAAAAGAAAGAATATGAGCTTATACCCAAGACCTAGGATCCCACAGTCAGCATTATTTCCACTAGAAAGCCCTGATAATATTACAGTGAGAGCATGTGACTGAATGAATGAAGTCATTCTCCTTACAAATGTAAGCCAGAAAGGTTTGGGAGTCTGTCTGAAATTTTATGATGGCCCCTTTTCTGTTTTCTTTTCTCACACTAAGGCAATTTATTTTATTTTATTTTTTAGTCAGTATAATTTCTGAGTAAAAATCTCTAAGGTCAACATTGAGGCAATGTATTTCCCTTAGGATTCCCATGGGGATTTTATTTATTTTTTCACAAAGTTTACTTAATACTTATTCAGGCAATTTACAATTTGTACAATTTGAGAGGCAGAAGATCAAGATAGGCTCTATCTAAAGGAAGGAGAAAGGATTTGATATTTGTGATGGAGAATAATTGCATCTGTTGCAACATCAAGGGCATTTATCCTAACTTTTCATTTGGTGTTTTAAAATATACTTGTTTTCTTGTTTTTCTAGCTACAAAGATAACACTAAGTATCTATTGGTGATTTGTCTATGAAACAAAGGATTCTTCAAAATAGCTCTCACCTCCAAGGTTTCAGGAGATTTTCTAAAGGCCTCTCTGTAAGCACCTGTTATTTGACTACATAGGTGGTACCACAGATTCATCTTTTGACCTTTCAGTGGTCTTCAAATTTTTTTTTCCTCTAAGAACCTCTTTACAACCTTAAAAATTATTGAGTCTTCTGAAGAGCTTCTGTTTATGCAAATTGTATCTATTAAGATTTACTATACTTGAAATTGAAATATTTTACTATTGTTATGAAAATAGTTTTTGCCTCATGAACCTCCTGAAAGAGACTCAGGCACCTCCAAGAGTCCCCAGATCACAATCTGAGAATTGAAAGTAATACAGAGAACTTTAAAGAAATAATTAACTGAGGCAACTAGGTGATCAAGTGGAAAGAACATAGCCCTGGATTCAGGAGAACCTGAATTCAAATCTAGCCTCAGACATTGTCTTAGTTCTGTGACCTTGGGCAAGTCACTTAACCCTGATTGCCTTTATAAGAAAAAAAACTAACTACTTAATGATTTATTGCAAATTTGAAAAATAATTAGATATGGTAATCTGATATTAGAGAGACAGGATGATCCAGTCAAAAATTACTATAAACCACTCAAACTCTGACCACTCGAACATGTAGTCAGAGACTATGACTTTGAATCCTGTTCTCCCACTTGCTATCTAGGTGACTTTAGGCAAGTCACTTGCCCTCTTTGAACCTCAGTTTCCTCACTTGTCAGAAGGAATTCTGTTTGATAAGTTTCAAGATCTCTTTTGCCTCAAGATCTATGGTCACAAACCAAGATGTTTTGTACTGCAATAAGTCCCCTCAAATGTTGCCACTTTATCATTATTTCCCTTTGCAAAAAAGTAAGCTCCTTAGGTGTAAATTCTCCCACTTTTTTTAAAATTTAAATCTCTAGCATCTAGTATGCCTGACACATGGTATCTGAGTGATGAAAACTGACATTGATTTTACCCCCCCCAGTAGATATTTACAAAAAAATAGTGAACATTCTTTTCTCCAAATAATACCCTCATATCTAGAATTTTGTTTCTCTCATAAGAGTGTGAAAATCTCCATTGTATTCTAAGAAAAGTCTGCTCCTGTGTATCAGTATCTTCAAAAATTCTGCACAATTTTAAAAGATAAATAGTGAAGTGGCCTCCTCTGACACTTTCATTACATCTACTATTATCAGATTCAAACATGTGAGAATCAGCTCACATAAAGTGTTTTAAACTGGATTATAAAGCCATTGAACTGTCCCTTTCCACTGTGTACTCCATCAGTTGGACATCCTGCACAATTTTTCAGAGAAATATTATTAAATCTGGGAACATCTGCAACAGTCTGGAACATGTCTTTCCCAACATTTGATTTTAAGCTTATGGTAGATGCCAGATATACTTTTTCATACTGTATCACAGCTTAGCATTACTGAACCAATATCAGTTATGCTTGTCTTGAGTCATGTCTATCTGAATTGAAAAGGTGCAGACCTTTTCTTAACATCATTACTAATAGACTTCTTAATCAATCTTCAGTTTCAGTCAACAGAAAACTTTTCTGCTGCCGCTGATAGGGAAGCATTTCTTCTATTTTATTTGCTTTAGGTGTTATAGAATCAAGGTGTTCTTTGGCACTTAGCCTTAACCTAAGTGAGCAAGGAATTGAGAAACAACCTAAGGCATACTGTGCCTTAGTCTTTAAGTTTTCCTTCACTAATAATTATTTTCCTTCACTAATAATCAAGCACTCAAAAAAGGACAGTATATGAGTTCTTGTTAACTACTTAACACTACCAGAATATTTTTATTATTATTATTATTTCCTTTTGTTCATGATTTGTTCTGATCTAATGAATTCCATCCAGTAATCAAGAGTTCTAAAATTCTGAACATTATCATTCTTTGACATTCCTTATAATATACTATACTGTCTTTGAAGGCAGATACTTTTCATTTTTGTCCTCTATCTCTAGTGCTTTTATCCCTTATCCCCAACACTAATCACAGTGTTTGGCACATAGGTGCTTTAAAAAGGTTTAAATACATGTTTATTATTTATATAAATTTTTAATAAATTTGAATTTGAAATTGTAGCTTCCCTGCTTTTTATATTGAGCACATTGACTTCTAGACTCTTCATAAATAAATTTGTTATTCACTATATCTATATTATAAGTTAAAAATAAGTTTATAAAAACCCTTAGACTTAATCTCCTAGTTTTTATAGAAACATATGGTAAAGGTCACTGAACCATTGTAAAAATAAAACACAATTTCATCTTAGCAAATACAACTTCAACTTTCAAAAAGATGACTCAAGTAAAGCATTTTTCTTCTACCTCACATACATTTTTAAAGTGTTGTTTTACATTATCAGTTAATGAAACACCACCCACTTTTTCTTCTTCCCAATCTCCATTTTGGGGTTTTCTTGGAAAAGATATTAGAGTGGTTGGTGGTTTGTCATTTTCTTTGCTAGTTTATTTTTCAGATGAGGAAACGGAGGATTAATGATTTACCCAGGGTCACAAAGCTAGTAAATAATTAAGACTGGATTTAAAATCAGGTTTTCCTAACTCCGGAACTGTGCTCCATCTACTGTGCCCACCTATGTATTTTTAAGTATATGAGTGTATATGTATATATATAAATATAAATACATATATATACATATATATACATCTCTCTCTCTCTCTCTCTCTCTCTCTATATATATATATATATATATATATATACTTGCAGAGAGAGAGAGAGAATGAGGATATACATTTAAGTGAGTGTATGAGTGTATACACATCTCCCTCTGTCTGGAGGTGGGTAACATGCTTCACCTTCAATCTCAAGAACTGTAATTGATCATTAGATTGATCAGAGTTCATTATTCTTTCAAAACTCCTTGTTTTTACAGTCTCTACATCAATTTCAACATGACTTAACAGGTTTCTGTGAAACTGTCTCTTTCATCATTTCTTACCACACGATAGTAATCTATCACATTTTATATAACATATTTTTTTATTCTCCATGTATCCAATTTTTTTGCCACTGTCAAAAGAACAGCTATATTTTTGTATGAATGGATCATTTTTCCTTCTCCTTTGATGTCATTGGTGTGCAGACATATTAGTTGTATTTCTGGGTCGGTGACTTTGGACACTTTAAAGTTTTGGGGCATAGGTCCAAATTGCTCTATAGAATGATTGGATCAAATAACAGCCTTAAAACAGTGTATTAATGTACTCCCCCCCCACACACACAGCTCCTTCAGTATTTATCATCTTCAATGTTTGTCAACTTTGCCATTATGATGGGTTTGGAGTAGAACCTCAGGGATATTTTAATTTGCATTTCTCTAATTATCAGTGATTTGAAGCATTTTTCATATGATTTTTCACATGTTATTGACAGCTTGGATTTCTTCCACTGAAATGTATCTGGTCATATTCTTTCACCATTAGTCAATTGCAGAATAACTCTAAATAAGATAAAATTCTTAAAAAATTTCAATTGCTTAAGCACAAATTTCCAGGCTGGGGCAGGGAGAGAAAGGGGAAAGGCAACAAAAGAAGAAAAATTGTATTTTATTGCATATATGACATTTGTTTACAGGTATATTTTTGTTGATTTTCAAATTAAAAGCAAGCTGTCAATAGCCAAGTTTGCCTTGAATTTAGGCAATTCCTTTTGGGAGTATGTAGGTCTGGGATTTCATCAGCATAGGGAAAAGTCTGTTAAGGAAGCTTTCTCCACTGATGAATACTGGTAGTTCATCTATAATTTATAATCATATATTCCCTATGCCAAACTTCTCTAATATATTTTAACTGCCATTATTGACCTTTTTTGAAGTGTTCTCATATTACCTAAACTATTTTCATGAATCATTGTAAGAAATATTGACTTTTAATTTTTTCCCTGTAATTTTGCTTCTTAATACTCTGACTTTTCTATAGAAGTGTTATTTTTATTCTAACCTGTCTTATGTGGTAAGGTTTTTATATCTTAAGATTTTAAGTTTCAATATAAGATTGAAAAGTCTAGAATCATAAATGTTTGAAAAGTCAATCACTGATTGTTTTTATAATAGGGAAAGAATAGGAGATTCCTATCCAAGGAAAATTTTACTTCTGTCAGTGTTTTCTTTTATTTATCTAATATTTCAATTAAACTCAATAAACATTTGTGCATTATATGTTCTGGGCATTGTGCTAAGGACCTGAGGATATAAATAAAATATAGAAAGAAAGACCCTGTTTCAATGAGCTTACAGTCTGATGGGAAAAAATCAATTCAAAAAGAAACCTGAGAAATTGTGTGTGTGGCGGTGGTGGTGGGGAATTAGTAGGGTTAGTGAGGAGTTCATCTTACAAATGGAGTTCAAACTAGGCAAAGCTGTAAATGGAAAGCAGAGAGTGAGTTGTTTTGCCATTATTTATAATTTTCTTCTGTTAAAAAACACTTTTATTTTCTTATCTTTGTGGTTTAGTCATTAAGTGTCCAGTTCCCTTAGGGTGCATTGGGTGTATTATTAGCAAAGATAATTGAGTGGTTTGTCATTTCTTTCTCCATCTCATTTTTACAGATGAGAAAACTGAGGCAAACAATGTTAGGTGACTTTCTCAGGGTCACACTGTCGGATAAGTGTCTCAGACCATATTTGAACTTAAGAAGATAAAACTTCCTGACTCCAGGACTTTTTTTTTAATTGTTACTTTTTTCCATTTTGGTTGATTTTGTCCACTTTGAATCAACAACTGCAATCTCTTTCATTCTAGACTGCTTCTTTCTCCTAATGTAAAACTTTTCCTCTTTCTCTGCCTTCTTCCTTTAGTCTTCCATATCAGGTCTCCATCTCTGATGAAAGTTATGGTTCAGTCTGACAGTTTCCAATGAAATATTTTGTTTATTCTTTTGCAATTTAGAACTTACTTTTTTTAAATTTGTCTTTGATTTCATTACTGTGGAAAGTTCTATGTATAGAAACTCATCATATTAACACATATGAACAGCTCATCTCTAACAAAGTCTTAGTTGTCTGGGACAAATGAGAGGCAGACCATGTATAGGATCATCTTCCCTAGTCGAAATCTGTTCTCTTTCTTCTATCTGCCTTTAGGAATTTTTAAGTGTTTTGTTCCTTTGAATGGTTTTTAAACATCTCAGTCTACAAAATAATATGACTGCTCAGAGTTTTACTGAGGCATTATTGACTTTCTGATTGACCCTCACAAAAGATACTCAATCTCCTATCTTTACAGCTTTTCACTGGCTGGTGAGAAAGCCTAGAAAGTTCTTTGAGTGCATTCCTTAGCTT
This sequence comes from Macrotis lagotis, assembly GCF_037893015.1. Classification (NCBI taxonomy): domain Eukaryota; kingdom Metazoa; phylum Chordata; class Mammalia; order Peramelemorphia; family Peramelidae; genus Macrotis; species Macrotis lagotis. The sequence continues at coordinate 552,192,037 of NC_133658.1, forward strand.
CCTCTGTTTTAAGACAGATCAAATCCTATCTCCCCTCCCTGTGATTACCTTCCCTAGAGAGATAAAGTTATATGGATACCTACCCAAATATATCACTATATACATATAATAGAAAGAGAACATGAAAATTGCCATGCAAGATACCTATCTAATTATATAGCTATCTATCTTGCATAAACATGGCTATTTGCATTGTGTATGCACCATTTAAAAGTAGCTTTCTAAAGGATAGGGACATTTTACTTTCATAGGGGTAGGAGGATTATTGTTATTTTATTTTGTTTTCATTTTCTTTGTTTTCTCATCACTTAAAATAGTGCCTGGAAAATAGAAATCTCTTAGTAAATGTTTGTTAATTGATTACCTGATTAATTGATTGAATGGATCCCATCTGGATTAATTTTGTTTGATGCTCAAGTATATCCATGGTTCTGGTATATCAGTTGTATGAGCTCACCCTCTTCCGTGTACAGAGATCAAAAGCTCCCCATAGTTCAAATGACAGTTTACAAATTGTCATGGAAAAGCAAAACAAAACAAGCCATAGACCCCAGAATCCTCTGAAACCTTTTGGTAATAATAGCCTTTGAGGTCTTGGCTAAGTTGATTCTTAGGCAAGAGACAAACAGTCCTCAACAAATGTTCAATATCTGCACAAATCTGTTTTGACACATTAAATTAATTATATCCATGAGTCAACTTACACATTAGATGATTCAATATGTGCACTGGACCCCCCCCATCTTCTACCCATGCTGCCTCAGTAATCTCCCTTCTGATCACAGTACTGTTAAAGTCAACCTTTTTCCTGAGCCTGGATCTTTGCTCATGAAATCTTGCTTTCTGAATATTTGTCTCATTCCTGTCTCTTTCCTTCTGTTTTTCCTTATTTTCATCTTTTCACTTTGCTGCCACCATCCTGCTGAGTAAGCAAAGGAAGTTCCAGAGAGTGTGGTCTCAATGCTCAGTTCAGTAAAGGGAAAAAAAAAAAAAACAGCTGCTGATGTGATATTGGAGGTCTTCCTGCCTGCCTGTCCTGGGAAAGCAGATGTTTCAAGGAAGCTGTCCACAGTTCCAGCAGACACAGAATGGGAATTCCCCCCCACAAAAAAACAACCCAAACCTCTCCATAGTTTCTGGAAGCTATTGAATTCTGGCTATATCACCCAAACTTGCAGGCTTAAGGAAAGGGGAAGCCTCTACTCGCCATCCAAAATGGAAGAGTTGCATTTCCCGCCTTGGTTACATCACCTAAAGATGCTTGGAAAAAAAAAACAATAAGTGAAAGATATAATACTTGGGAATTGTACAAGAAGAATAATCTTTCATAACATTTTTCAAGAATTATAATTATAAGAAAAATTCTGAATGTTCTTACTGTAAGATATACTTTCTCTCTTCTCACACTTCACTGAAGTGACCTGAAAACCCAGCACTAAATATTTTCCACATAATATTTAATGGTACAGTTAACAATTTATAGTTATCAGTTTTCTATTAAATAAATGATTTTAAAAATTTACAACAGTTAGAGCTGTGATATGTTTAATAGTGTACTAAGGTCAACAATTGGATAATATAGGTTAATAAGGCAAAGAGGATGAGATATATAGAATTTCAATGTATCTACAAGTTTTTAGGAGCATGTATGTTGCACAAAATGAAGTTATTTGAATTTGTTCAATGTTTTGTTTTGTACATGTTCAACATGAAAAAGATTTTGTCAGGATAGCAGAAGCTGAATGTTCCTTTGGGTTATTCAATTTTGCTCTCAAGAGAAGGGAAAATAAGAGAGAGAGAGAGAGAGAGAGAGAGAGAGAGAGAGATGCATCACAACAAATGAGTTTCAAAAAATCTGGGAACCAGGTTTGTGGTAAGTGGGAAAATGGGGAAAGAGTGATCCTTTTCCATTTTGAATTCAGGAAGAAGAGATGATCAGGAATTGGAATAGAAAGAACCATGATAAAAGATTAGAAGGCTACAGAAGCATGGGCAAATGGACAGAGAGGAAGCTTTCTGTCACTATGAATAACCTTAGCCACTGTAAATAAATAAAAGTGCTTTATTGAACAAATTCAATAGTCTACAGTAAATGGTTCACAGTTTAGTTTGTCCTTTCTACCTATTTACAAAATATTACAAGTAGAATAGAATCATTGGGCCTGGATTAGATCCATTTATTTCATTTTACAGGTAAGGAAATTGAGGCCTCGAATTGATAAGGTTAAGTCCAAGGTCCAGGACTGGGAAAATAATGAAATCATAGGCTTCCTGAATGCTAATGCTCTTTTCATATTTTCCCACACAACCTCCTTTCATGTTTTCCTTATATATTACTTACTTCTTCCTTAACTCTAGACATTTAATTGACATCTAAACCAAGAATTCCCCACTCTAAGTGATTCAGTCATCTTTCTTCTGTTATCTAACCTCCTATAGTTAACTTTTGGTTAGAAATGAATACAACTGCCTGAGTCTAGAACCAGTGATTGTGTAATAATTGTTTATGCTAGAAATAACCATTCTGTCATGTATTTGCATTTATATGAAATTTTAGTATTTATGGTTTAATTTCCCCCTTGTAAAAAAAAAAAAACTAATATTTTCTTGGCTAGACCTTTTATTCCATTTGGTTGTAAGGTCATAGAATCATAAGGAATTAAATTTAGATAATATTTAAGGATTCTGAAGGTAGAGTACATCAAAATATGAAGATATTCATCCTATCCAAGAGGCATAATGATGATGGAATGTCTGGGGAATGCCTTATTATAAACATGATTTAGGGAGGGTAAAAACTTCAATAATTCTTTTTAAATACTTTAAACTTTTAAAATTTCTTACATTTCCCTTTTGATAGCATACATACTCTTTTAGCAAATAGAAGCAATTAAGAGTAGCTCCAAGTTAGAAAGACTAGGGCTGGGGAATGAACTTGTAATTAAATTGGTATAGGGAACTCCTATGTGAAAGTAGGAGAGTGGAAGGGAGGGGAAGACAAGTATGGACTCCAAGATATAGAATGTCATGATCATTGGCAAAAATAATCATGGGGAAGACATGGAGTTTAAGTGGATTATGCAAATTAGGTCATTGCATTATTTCTACCTTTTGCTATTGCATCTATCCCATATTACTTCCCTCACTGATTATTTTTATGTTTGAAATACAGAAGAATTAAAGGAAGGTAGGGCAAGATCTAGGACTCTGCAAAAAATAGAATTCAAAGCAAGTAATTGAGAAGTTTTATATTTAGCAAAAAGGAAAAGAGAAGAGGAGAAAATATTAAGCATGCACTTAATTGAGAGGAGGAAAGAAAAGAAATAGAGAAATAAATAAAAAATAAATAGAAAATGATAATAAAACCTGCAGATTAAAGAAAGGCAAGCAAAATAGAGGGGGGGGGAATGACAACTTGTAAGGAAAAAATCGCACCAATATAATTTAAGCAAAACTAATTTTAAGGATCAAATTAAGCAGTTTTATAAAATAACAAAGAAAAATGGAGGAAAACACAAACTTAATTCATAACTTTTGATGAATAGAATAAACAAATTATTACAACTAAAGTGGCAATAAAAAATAAAAATTTCATACTCTCTTTTTTATAGGAAACACAAAGAAAGCAAAGATATGCACAATCTTAATGTAAAATGGCAAAATATTTACATGGGATAAGTTAAAATAAATTAATATTTGAAAGCATGTTATCAAAGCAAAGATCAAAATAACAATAGAAGTCAATAGAAATATATTATACTGAAATGCACTACAAGACAATATTACTTTAAAATATTATTTTAAAAATATACCAAATTGAATAACACCCTACACTTCTAAAAGTCAAAATCATTGAACTGCAAAAACAAAGACTCCACTTTTTAGTGATATGTTCTGTTTATAATTGGAAACCAAGGATCAGAAGAATCTATGAAAAACTGAAGATAAATATCACTGAGAGGGCAATGGAGAAGTACATAGTGAATATGAGAAGACTGCAACATTTGGGGGCAGCTAGGTGGTGCAGTGGTTAGAACACTGGCCCTGGAGTCAGGAGTACCTGAGTTCAAATCCAACCTCATACACTTAATAATTACCTAGCTGTGTGGCCTTGGGAAAGCCACTTAACCCCATTGCCTTGCAAAAACTAAAAAAAAAAGGAAAAAAAGACTGAAACATTTATATATGAAACTTTAAAAAAGTAACTATTATTATAAGGCATTAATATTCTTCTTTCAAAACTGATGGAGTCTAACAGAAAGATAGATAAAACAGAAAATATAGAAATGAGCAACCTATTACAGAATTTGCAACTAAAAGTGTTATATCTTCTAAATTTAAATAACAAATATTATTTATATTTTTCATGACTATGTGTTATCTTTATATAAACTTGAAAAACATGAATAATGAGCAAAATTATTTATAGATCATAGTACAATGAAAATGGAAATCAATATAGAGAGGACAATCAAAACTCACAAATTTAAATGGAAACAATAAAATTCTGAATGAATATCTCAAAACATAAACAACAAAAATGAAGATTGCCTTGTATTGGCATTGCATCCTGTATTTATATTTGTATATAATCATAACCATGATCTACTATGTGTATAAATATACAGACATATAAACACAGTTTTACCTTAATTTGAGCTTATACAAATGAGTCTTTGTATATGTTATATATTCTATTGGTAGAGAGAAGGTTGTTATTATATACCTATATTTATGTACATACACATATCTGCAAGTATTTGTACATGCATGTTTATATCTCTCCAGTTAAACTGATATAGACTTCTCTAGGATAAAGGTTGATATTCCTTTTGACTTTGTATTATTAGCACTACTCTTAAAGAAAAAAATATTATATCTATATCTATATCTATATCTATATCTATATCTATATCTATATCTATATCATCTATATCTGATCTATATCTATATCTGTATCTATCTACATCTACATCTACATCTACAGCTACAGCTATAGCTATCTAATCTATATCTATATCTATATCTATATCTATATCTATATCTATATCTATATCTATATCTATATCTATATCTATATCTATATCTATATCTATATCCATATCTATATCTATATCTATATCTATATCTATATCTATATCTATATCATCTACATCTATCATCTATATCTATCATCTATATCTATATCTATCTATCTAGTCTCTATCATCTTTATCTCTATCTCTATCTCTATCTCTCTCTCTCTCTCTCTCTCTCTCCACATACAAGCATAATTGATGAGGACTCTCCTTTTTCCCCAGTCCCTTGCAATCTGGCTTCTGTCTCTCACATTCTATTCAAACTACTTGCTCAAGGGTTCCTTCTAACTACCTAAAGGATAATCTTCTAACTAATAATAGGTTTCCCTTCTGTCCTCCTCCACCCACCTACTCCTTATCCTTGATCTTATGACAGTAGTTAGTACTATTCATCTTCCTACTCGCTATGTGATCTTGGGAAAATTACATAAATTTCTGAGAATCAGAGTCATTTTAACTTATAAATTGAGCTGTTTGAACTTAATGCTCTCCAAGGCTCCTTCCATTTTGAATTCCATGATCATATGTATCGAGAGAGTTGTGTGTTGGAGAATAACAGCAGCACTGATAAGAATCAAAGATGGTGGATGGTATCTAGGCTTGCCAGTTTGCAAGATTTAAATGTATAACAGACAAATTGTCTGCTAAGGAATATTTAAACTTTCTCTGAACTTTAAAATTTCAGAACATCACATCACTAAATCTAGAAAAATCAGGTGGTAGATACCTTAAATAAAGGAAACAGGTAGAGGAGAATAGATTTCAGTGCTTAGAGGAAATCTCAAAGGTTTCTTTAACAACCCCTAGCTTTTCCTAGAAATAAAGACTCCACTTTTTAGTGATAATGTTCTGTTTATAATTGGAAACCACGGATCAGAAGAATCTGTGAAAAACTGAAGATAAATATCACTGAGAGGGCAGTGGAGTACATAGTGAATATGAGAAGACTGAAACATTTAATCAAATATATGAAATTTTAAATTAGATCATAAACAAAAGATATCAAAATGAAATGTCTGCTAGAAAGAGAAAATGAGCTGGCTATATGTTGAGGGTGAGCGATGGCAAGTGGACATTCAAAGAGTTGTACTGATACCTAAGAAATGTCATGAGAAAGCAAGGAAGGACTATAGCATGCTAGGAGGGTTTCATGTAGCAAACTGAACCTAGGATATAGGATAATAGGTTAAAAGTTGAAAGAGAGTTTGCTTTCATGACAAGAATGGAACAGAAAGATGGAGAATGTTGTACAGGATCACCAAGTTAGTAAGAGTCTGAGATGGTATTTGAATTCATGTATCCCTGTCTCCAACTCTTGCATTCTATCCACTATACCACACTGTCTCAAGATATGGGCAAAATTCTCACAAGATAAGCAAGTCTTGAGAGGCAGTAATGAAAATCATTGGAGGGAGAATCTAAACTGAAAAATTCACAGATTCATTAGACTAATCAGAAATCTAAGAATCCCAACACATTCGGAAGAATAGACTTTTCAATTATGGTCAGTGGTATGTTGGTAAATGGTTAACAACCAGCTTAGGGGTTGCGGGGAAGGAAAATACAGACAAAATACACTTTTAAGTTTAATATCTATTTGCTCCATCATTCTGTGTCTAGATAATCAGTAAAACAATCCATGATTTGTGATGTTTTCTGTTTTGGGGACATAAATATAGACATTAAAATTTTAATATCTGTTTTTTGTCAACTAATTGAAATTGACTCCAGTACACAATGCTTCTTTAAATCATCCCATTGAAACCCAAACTGAAAGAGACCTATCAGAGGTTATCTGCTCCAACTCCTATAAAATCCATGAATTCCTCTACAACTACACCAAATAATAACCTAGTCTCCACTGTCTTTGATGTCCTGGGCAAATCACTTAACTATCTGCCTCAGTTTTTTAATCTGAAAAATGGGCACAATAATAGAGCAGGTCTTCCAGGGTCATTGCAAATGACATATTTGTCAATTATTTTGCAAAACTTAAAGTTTTCTAGCTTTTAATTATAATAGCTATATCATTGTTATTGATGATATTGGTGTTAAAATATATATTACTCTTTATGGGACTTACGTGAGGTATTTAGTTGGAATAGCAGAGGATGAGACACAGAATATGACCAATTACTTGTGGTAGATATTTACAAATATATGTATGCATACATAGATATATTTTAATACATAATTGCATGTATATCAAACTTTTGGAATGGGGAATATTGTAAAAAAGCTTTATTATATCATGATCAATCAATAAACATTAAGTTCCTACTATATGATAGGTGGTAGGAATACAAAGATAAAAATATGGAATAATTCTACTTTCTGGGAGTTTGCACTCTATTAGAGAAGACACAACTGAGGACAAAAAAGTAGACTTATACCTCTGTGGAGAGTGGGTGAGAGAACGAATTAATGAAGAATAAAAATCGCCTTGTTCCCATGAGGGCCAGGTTGAATTTAGAGAAGATATATTAGTAGGGGAAGCAATTCACTTGGTCTCCAGACTTCTTCCAACAGGCAATACATGAGCAAAGCAAAGAAGTCAGATTGGTAAATTAATCCAAGTTTAGGATTTTGGAAGGTAAGAACTATGATAGGATAAAGGCTCACTCAAGGGATTTGAGAGTAAGGAATAAGGGGAAGTTGAAGTTAAGGTAAAGCTTAAGAAGGGAGGCAAGTAAAATAAGAACTAGGGTGATAGATTAAGAAGGTACTGAAAAGTGGAGCATTTGGAAATTATGATGAGAAGAAAGAAAACAGAAATATACATTTTTCCCTAGTGTATATCTGCCATGTCAATTCCTAGTGTTCTGACATTTCTTATATTGCATATGTGTTGCTTCTATACTTTACTCACTTTCTCAGAATTTACATTCATCTCTAAGAAATATTTGGCATTATCTTTCACTGTTTGCAATAAAATTAACTTTAAGGATCAAACAGAAATTCTAATACAAATTGCCAAGTACTTAGTGTTATAAACATTAGCTGAATGCATTGCTCCTCCATGTAATCCCCACAGAAAGGGCTTTCTATAAGAGGTAGCAAAATTTTGTTAAAGCCTTCAGAGAGGTCTTTTGGGCAAATGTACAGTCTAGAGGAGGGAAAAGACTATTGATTTTCTGGGATAAGGAAAGTCCAGAATGGTCATATTACTCAGTATTTACAATCTTCTTTATTGTTTTTATTGATATTAAAAGATGACAATCAATACCCTCCTTAATACATTTACTTCTATTATTTTCTTACTCTTAGCAACATCTCTTCTCTTTTAAATACATGAATAGATTAAAATAAAAACACATTAAGCAACTTTACATTCTATTCCTTTTCTCAAGTATCTCCTATTTAAAATAAATGCAAATACTTTATTTGGTTAAGAATGCATTTTATAATAGAAAGTCATAAAGTGAAAGAACATAAACATACATATGTGTGTGTATCTATATTTTTTTTCCTTAAACTTTAGAGGAAGAGTGTGGTCCTAAAGTTTGAAGGTATGTGATCCTTAAAAACTACATCATTGCTAATACAGAACTTTAGTACCTTAGGATCTAGGGCTTAGATCATTAACTTGAGAAAGTCAATTCTGGGACTCATAAGTGAATCAATTTTTCTGCCATTTTGAGTTGAAGTTAAACTTTGGAATAATCAGTTGCTGCATTCCAGTTATAGCATATATCTTTGAACTGAACATACAAAAACAAACAGTAAATATTCTCTGCCTCAAGAAACTTGAGTCCTTTTGGAGGGAAATAATGTGTAAGGGAGTGAAAAAAACACAAAATAGATATAAAATAGATACCACCTAATTTTCAGAGGAGGTCACTTCAGCTGACAGATTCAAGATAAACCTCATGTAGGACTTAGCATATAAATTGAGATTTGAAGGAAGCTAGGAGTTCTAAGTAGAATTGAGGAAAGAGTATATTCCAAGTGGGGGGTGAGGGGGACGGTTTCTAAAAAGCCTTGGAGTAAGATATGGAATGTTAAGTTCAGAGAACAGCTAATCAGACAGTTTGTCTGGAACATGGTGTGCATTAGGGCTTTAAATCATATACCTCAGCTATAAAAGTTCTTTTCTAGAATCTGTTTGAATTTTGTATTGGTATAATAGGAATTTCATGTAAATGAATGTGGGGACCTTATTATAGCAATACTGGGGGGGAGGGAGACAGACAGACAGACAGATAGAAGCAATCAAAGAAAGAATCATGGAAATCACAATAATCAGTTTCATTCCTATCATTTTCATAAATTGGAATACATCGATGCAAAAACATATTTATAGACTGTAGAAGATGTGCTGAATCTCATAGCCTGAAATTTAATTGAAATACAGTAGAGTTCTGTACTTGCACTCAAAAATCAAATGTACAAATAAAGGATGTGAGACTAGACAGCGACTGAAATTAAATGAAAAATACTGGCTCTAATTTTATAGCAAACAATAGAATAAATGCCAAACATTTTTGAGAGGTGTATTCAAACTCCAGAAAAAATATAATGTGGAAATTATACATATATATATATATATATGTATATGTGTGTATGCATGCATATATGTGTTATATAATATATAGATAGATAGATATTCACACATAGATATGTGTATGTATATATACACACATATATGTAGCTGATGTACTTCAGTTATGCAAGTCCTTTCTCTAGATTCTAGGTTTGAGTTTTTATTGTTCTAATGTGAATCTTAGACAGATAAATATGAGCTTCTTATCAGCATTGAAAGATATAGGAAGGGGAGAGAGAGAGAGAGAGAGAGAGAGAGAGAGAGAGAGAGAGAGAGAGAGAGAGAGAGAGAGAGAGACAGGGAGAGACAGAGAAAGAGAGACAGAGACAGACAGAGAAACAGAGACAGAGAGAGAGAGGGAAAGAGAGAGACAGAAACTGAACTGACAGAAATTATTGATGAAGTTCATAGAATGAGATAGAGATCAATATATTGGGAGACAATATATATAGCATTGTTCTTTCTTCTTATAATGAGCTTCTTCATACATATTTACCAATCAATCAAGATTCTAATAGTTGTTATCTATCTACAACCAGGATGCTCTCCTTTTCTTTTTCAAATGAGCTTCAGTGTCTGATTCATGTTCTTTCTCTCCATCACAAGTTCTGTCTTTATCCTAGGAGAATTTGACAGTCTGATGCTTCCCCCAAACATTCTAGATTCCTAGTTGTACAGTTTATTCATTTGTCTATTCTTTCATTCTGATTAGCTATAGAGACTGTGTCATACTCTTGATGTTGCATTCAATTACATGTATTTTACTTTCATGTTAATGAATTCTGAAATTATCTCATAATGATATTTTTCATTTTTTTTTATCACTAACCATGGATTCTTTGTTCTCATTGTGGCCTCCATTGTGACCTCCAATATCTTCATATCTCAGTTCTTTCTCAGATGATTATGCTTGTACTGGTCACACTCTCCTCCCTTTCCTATATTTACCTTTTTTTTTTACAAAATTACTTCAATTCATCTTCAAAATAATTCTCTACCCTCTAGTCTTTTCCCCCTTATCTTATCACTGATCAAATCCCAACCTTGGATTTCTCCCACTATCTGCCACCTTCACTTATATTCAGGTGTTGCTGAACAGAGGTAGAGTATCAAAAACAAAAACAAAAATAAAAATGAAAATGCTGACAGGTTTCACTATTAATGTATATTATACAATCCCAACTAATCCCTCACCATGACAAGGCAGACCTTTTATACTTCCCTAATTGATTCACTGTATTGCAATGAATTTTTCAAATCTTTTCTTCCTTCTGGAGCCTTTTATGATTTCCCCTCTGTTGAGAACTTACTGGGGGAAAAAAAAGGCCTAGAACTCCCTCTTTTCTCCTCTTCATCTCATTTCACTCAAAGTTTCTTGGTGTCTATCTTCTCCTTATTGGTTGATTCTTCTGATGTAAATGAACTTATTCTATTCCATCTTCTCCAAAATATACTGCCCATCTATCACCTCTCTTTTTGATGTTCAATCTTGTTTACTGGATAGTCACCTTATCCCTACAAATATGTTCATATATCCTTAAGATATAATCTTAAATACAAAACATAATAAAAAAATAATTATCTACAAAATTATCTACAAAAAATGGTTCTACTTTCTTTCCTTACAATCTTTTATAAATTCTCTATGGTCTGGTTTCTACCTTCATCATTCAATGAAAAGTGCTCTCCTCAAAGTGATCAGTGATCTCTTAACTGTCTAATCTTAACTGCTGCCTCTTTGACTTGTCTCTAGCTTTTGAAATTGTTAGCACCTCTCTTCTCTTTGATATTCTGTTCTTTTGCTTTTCAAGATAGTAGTCTTCCTTATTCTTTTCCTATCTGACTATTCCTTTTTCAGTCTCCTTCGTTAGATTTTCATTCAGATTATACCTGGATGCACTTCCAAACTTCTGTCCTAGTCCTTCTTTTCTTCTTTGACACTATTTTGCTTTGTGATCTCATCACCTATATACATTAAACTCATTAAACTCAATATATCCAGTATAGAATCTGTTATCTTTCTTTCAAAATTGTCTCCTCATGCATACTTCCCTATTATTATAGAAGGCAATATCATTCTTCCAGTCACCCAGTTACAACCTAGGTGTCATCCTGAATTCCTCACTCAACAACCCCCAAATCTGTTGCCAAATTCTATTGTTTCTTTCTTTAAAATGTCTCTTATGTTTGTCCACTTCACTGCTCTGACAAAACTGTCACCTCGTTGTTAAGTCCCTGTTCCATTAAATGAGGCCTATTGTAAGAGACAATTAAAAAACAATTACTACTACAACAATTACAATGTTGATCTGTTTGGTTGCTCTGCCTTAAATCTCTCTCTCCCACTCTATTTCATCCTTGATTATTTGCTGATATGATCTCTCTAAACTTCAAGTCATTGAGACTATCTTTGATACTTCCAATCTTCTGATGTCCCAGCCTGAAATTAGTTATCAATTTCGTATAATGCAAAAAATGTTTACTTGGTTGTCTCCCAAATCCTATGCAATTTAAAAACAAGAGACTCTGATTAGCTTTTATTTCTTTCAACTTTTTAGGTAGTTTCATGTAACTCCGAGGATTCCAGAAAGGAACTGACGCTTCTCCACTCCAAATTCATAGTAACTCTTACCTATATGGCAAGATTAGGGTAACCAATGAGTATATGATTGAATCCCTGTCTGCCTTTTCTTGCTTCCTTTTTGTTTTATTTTTTTCCTTTCCTAATGTCTGGTAAATAAGCAATATCCTGGACAGATATGCACAAGATTTGATGTAACCTTGTGATTTTCAGAATTCATGAAGTACTGGGTCCTTTTGATAAGAGTTGAATATGGTCAAGGGAGAAGTCCTTAGTAACTATTCCAATTATTCTGAAGGTGATGTTCCCTCCAAAAAAAGAATTACTTAAATCCTATTCATTTTGTCAGAAAACATTTACTAGAATTTGTTTGGATAGTGAAGAACCAAGATGAAACATAAAATACCTAGTCAGTAGTGCCACAAACTATTTTATATGAGGATGAGGCTGAATTATCAGCCTACCAGAAGATTATAGCAAATATAGGAATAAAGTTATTGAATTTTTATTATTTGCTCTTGTCAAATGCATATTAGGGAGGAGAGTTTTCTGTCTTTATAATTCATGGCTTTTATATTCAGGAAATAAATATCTGTTTTATACAAATGATTCATATCATATATATATGTATATATGTATATATATATATATATATGTATATATATATATATATACATATATATATATATATATATATATATGAACCACCTTTCTACTCATTATGTTAGGGAGGCCATAGACATAAGCCGAAACTTAAATTCTTAGTAATGTGTCCCTGGGGTGCTAGTGTAGGCATTTAATAAGCCAAAGAATGTGAAATATGTGAACCTCCTCCCCTCCCCATTAGAGGTCAGACTCCTTCAGGACTGAACCTTTTTTGGATCTGGTGCTGCATTAGAATAAATGGACTCTTTGGTGAGGGAAGCTGCCATAGGGGCTCAGGTCCCTGGGCCTGAGCATTGCTTCTTAATGGCAGACTAGAAAATCTGGCTCTTCTTAGTGTACGTAGTCAGGTATTCCTAATTTATTCTCCTCCTTAGGGGAGTATTTTAGTGGAAGGAGATCAGTGAAATAATAATAGCTTATACTTAGATAGCATTTACTATGTGCCAGAAACTATGTAAGCTCTTTCCACTGAGGCAAGTAAGAAGTAGCTTATGTTGGCATGGAGAATATTAAAGTTTCCTTTTCCTCTGTCCTTGAAGAGTCTTCTGCTGTGCAGTTCTCTGTCATCTCTTCCATGGGGGTAGTGGTAAAGAGGTTGCTGAGTTTGAGAACACCTGGTGGGGTAAGTTGGCAAAGAGCCACCTGCTACTTGCAAATCCGACCTTGGCTGCCAAGATACTTCAATTGCATTCTGCAAAGCTGGGCACTATATAAATGATCTGAGACACAGCCTGGAGAGCTCTGGGAGTTTCTGTAGAGACCTAGAGCTAAAAGAGGACTAATACATTGGAGATGTGAGATAAACTGCAAGACCAAGGTCAAATTTGAGCAAGGACAAATGGAACTTAAAACAGATTTGGAACACCAACTATGGGGACATTGGATGGGGACACACAGCCTAAACTCTACTTCTTCCCTATTTACTTACTGAGTGAATATCAGCAATTCTCTCAAAGTGAAATCTTTTGCATTGTCCTATGTCTCCATCTACAAAATGTGAGGAAGTATGGGAGTAAGAGAGTCTATTTGGAGAATAAGATTTTTTTCCACTTTTTTATATTCAAAAAAACCTTCTTTGAAGCCCATTGCTTTTGCTTTTCTATAGCTCATTTACAATTGCTTTACTGAGTTTTAATAAATCATCTGACCACTAAAAAGTCAGTTGCCTAAGTCTTATGAATGAGGTCAGTCATTGGAGAGAAGGCAATTTCACAGATGTGGGGTTAGGGCTTAACCACAGTGATAGGAGATTTCCTGTTCATTATTAAGTTGGGAAGCATAGTTTAGATCTTACTCTTAGAATCCTAATGAACCTGGGAGGTGAAATAAAGGCTTATTACTGATCTAGAACTGAAAGAGTCCATGTAAACCAAACCCCTCATTTTACATATAAGGAAACTGAGGCCCAGACAAATTAAAAGATCTGTCCAAAGTCTCTAAGATAGGAAGCATCAGAGAAAGGCCTCCTGAATCCAGAGTCAGTTTTCTATGCATTGTACTATGTTGTTGTACCATGATAATGATAATAGCTAACAATTACTTTTCAGTGATCTCCTTTTATCTTCATGACAACCCAGGGACATAGTTGCTATTGTTGTTCAGTTGTTTTAGTTGTGCCTTACTCTTTGTGATGCCATTTGGAATTTTCTTGGCAAAGTTACTAGAGTGGTATGCCATTCATTTCTCCAGCTCATTTGACAGATATGGAAACTGAGGTAAGCAGGGAGAGGTGAGTTACCCAGGGTCATAGAATTAATAAGTCTCTGAGGCTAGATTTGAAATCACAAAGATGATTCTTCCTTACTCCAGACCTGGAACTCTATCCACTGTACTCCCTAAATACCCAGTTGCTATTATTATTATTCCTCATTTTACAGAGGAGCAATTTGAATCAAATAAAGGAGGTTAAATGATTTGCTCAGGGTCACCTGGATAGGAAGTCTGAGGTTTGAATTGGAATGTGATGTGTCTGACTCTAGACCTGGTGATCTACCTATTCTACCTTAAGGATACTGCAGCACTTTACATAACCTGTTTATGGACACCGAGTATCCTAACTAAATATACTAAAATAATCTGAGGCTAGATAGGCCTGGTGACTAGATTATTTATTATATTACTTGATGCTTAATTAATTAAATGGAAACTTGCTTTTCTATAGATTGCAGAAAATAGGTGATTGATACTACATCCACAGCACCACTGAATATATGCCTAAGGTCTATACAATTTGTTTTTATTTTGTGATAATTGAAATCCCATATAAAAGTTCAAAGCCCTAGGGAGACAGTAGCACAAATCATATCACATTTATTAAACATTTTACTATATTTTTGGCACTGTTTCAGGTGCTGGGTATACAAATAGAAAGAATGAAACATTCCTTGCATTCAAGTTTATCTAATTAATCATTAAACATTTATTAACTGACTATATGTAGCGAGTACTGGAGATACATAGAGATAACACATTCACTACCCTAGAAGGGTGCAATGGGGGACAAAACATGAAAATATAATGTGATTTGAGTAAAATATAGAATAAATAGGAAATAATTTTAAAAAAGGAAAGGCACTGGAATTAAGGAATTGGAGAAGGCTTCCAGGAGGTGAGATTTTAGTTGAGACTTGAAGTCAGGAAGATCAGTAATTAGGGAAGAGGGAAAGTATTCCAGTCATGAGGTAGTCAAAGATACTCTGACCAAAGATAAGAGTATCTTCTTTGTGGGAGAGTCAAGAAGCCAGTGTCATTGGATCAAAGAGGATATATTGGGGAACTTACATTCAGGGCTCAATTTTTATCTTTGTCTTTTGATTCACCAATGTCCAGCCATGATTCTGTTCTCAGTTCTGAGGTTTGGAACCCCCTTGGCTGCTTCAAATAATTGCAGAGAGCATAGTGAAATATTTAACAAAAGCAAAAATAATTGCAAAAAAATCTTTTTTCAAAGTAAATTGTATTTCCTTTTATGTAAAGATTGCAAGGTATAGCTGGCTTTGAAGCCACAAAGAGCAGCATTCAAATCCTACTTAGTACTAGCAGTGTGAGCTGGAAAATTCATGCACTCATTATGCTTTAGGTGATGCTCTAGATCCCTAAATTACAGATGGCATCCAACTGCCTTGGCAGAGGCAATTTTTCTCCCAAGGGAGAGGCCTTAAACCTATGAAACCACATTCCATATCTTTTCCATTATTAAAAACATTAAACACATTCCATGCTATCTTTTTTAGGGATAATACATTACCTCAGCTTAAAATAAAGTTTGATATCTGTATCTTTCTTTACTCTTCTTTCTTTATTCCTTCCATTCTTCTTTCCTTCCCTCCTTCCCTCCTTCCCTCCTTCCTTCCTCCTTCTTCCTTTTCTTTTTTCCTTTATTTCCCTTTTTCCTTTTTTGACTGAGAGATCTTGCCTGCAATGGTTGTCATTACTTTTGGATAGTTTTGTCATGCCACAGAACTTTATGTTTAGAGAAGAAGATCAGGTTAAAGGCTAATTGGACTCCTTTGGTGCTTAAAAAGAACCAACAAATACACACACAGACAATTTTGGGAATGAAGGACATTCCACAACCTCATGTTTCCCAGACAAAATTCCTTGTAGGAAGAGTAGCTTTTTGGAAAGAGTCCCTTAATAGCACACACACAGTTCAGTACTGCTGTAGGCAAAGATAATGGGCAAATCATTCCCACAGAATAACACCAGGAGAGGAAGAAACCTTAAAGGAATTCTCTTCCCTGTACTTTAGTAAACCACAGCACAAAGATCCTCTTGGGAATTTCCTTCCATGGGCCAAGTGCCAAGACTTGGAAAGTAGAAAGCCCTATTTAAAATGCATCATTAAAGAAGTGGATTATTCTAACTTGGCTGCTCTTGTTTTAGAAGGAAAGGGGAGGTGGAAGGGGAAGGATGGAAAGCAAGAATCAAATGACCAGGAAGACCCAAAGACAGCCAGAAAGGAAAAAAAAATGTCTGTTGTTTTTTTCAGCCTCCTGAGAACTCTTTGCTGGTGATAAAGAGTTTGGAAAGGGAGCAAGGAGCCAATATATGACTGCTCAGCTAACTGAGCAGAGCTTCACTGGGGTAGAGAATTACTGCTGGGAGCTTGGGGCTCTTTAGAAAAACTGCATTTCCAGGTTATATTAGACTTGGTACTTTCTGACTGTGGCTATCTGCTTTTAATTGAGAGGCAAGCCCCCTTTGGAAATTAATATACTTTGGTTCAAGATTTTCTCATTGGAGTTAGTCACTTCTAACTAGCTACCTGGCCCTGTTTTGACAAGTTTCTCATCTACATGGGATAAGGAGATGTGGTAAATTTTGGGGAGAGCATGGAACTAAGGGGATTTAAATGGGGATAGCATCACCCACAAGTCCACTGTTAAGAGTTCCAAGAATTTTCCATGAGTCAGTCACAGTCCTATTAGAGATAATCTCTTAGCCTTAGTCTCCAGAATGGTTTGTGCCTCCACAATGGGAATGGTTCTCTGGGGAAAAGCAGAGGGGGGGCAGGGAATGAGAAAGTATGAAACACCGCTGCTTTTAGAAGAAAAATGAATCTATTTTAATCCTTCTGCCAACGTGATGCTCAGTTTGGTTTCATCTGCTACTGGGAGAGAAGACATTCACGCATCTATTGCAAAATAGCCTAACAGCAAAAGGAGGGAGACAGCAGAGAGAGAGAGAGAGAGAGAGAGATGAAGAGAGGGCTTGATTGCAGATGGGAGCTTAAATCATCAAGGTCTGCTTAGCCTCTTCACTTAATGGATAATAGAAATCATCTATTCCATTTTCAGTCTCTTGAGGCTGATGCTGGGTGATGCCCTCTGACTTTCAAGAATTAGTTCACTCCTTTCTTCTGACCCTACAAGTACCCTCTGAACCAGCTAAGATTTTTAGTTTTTATCTTTTTAGTGCAAGCCAAGGAGTTTACTAAGCTGTCTTTTGACCAATACTTGAGATAATGGATTTCACTGTGTATGAAGAATTAAAATGTTTGATAAATGTATCTTACTTTTCTACTTAGTATCTGCAAGAGATTAAGAGATTCCTGTGAGGTGGAGCATCTTTTTACTCCTACTGAACATGGACAAGTAAAAGTTAAATGACTACTCCAGATAAAATGACAAATGGTTCACTAAACAACTATGGAAATGTATGATGAAGGACTTGGTTTTAGAGTTGTTAAAGTGGTCAGTTCTCTCATTTTATACTTAAGGATGTAGACACTCAGATTATTTATATAGTCTGGCATAAATTGAAATGTTAAGATTGGAGCCAGTTGTTCCAATTAATAGGTCACACTCTTTTTTTTTCATGAAGCCACACTTCCTCAAGAGGGGTTTTCTTAATCAGAAAATTTTATTGTTTAGGCTATGCACTAAAAATCCATGTTACACAACTCCCTTTGGTCTTTCATTGCTGCTTAACAATCCTTTTCCTCCATCTTTATTGACTTCAAAGAAAACATTTATTTTCTCTCCCCCCTATCTTTTTCCTTCTCAGGAAAGGAAAAAAAAAGGAAAAAAAACCAAATCCTTCTTTTCATATATAGCTTGTTTTCCACAATCAATGTTCAAATTTTTTTCTTCTCTCCTCTCATCCTATCCTGACATAGAGTTATTTCTAACAGTACTTCATCCAAGTATCCTAGGTAGCATAATACAGAGCACACTCTTCCTTGAGTGATGAAGATCTGACTTTAAATAAGTTTCAGACACTGATTCTGGGCAAGTCAGCTTCCTCATTTGTAAAATGAAGATAGTAATAGCATATACCTCAAAGGTTCATAAGGTTAAAGCAATATATTTATAAGGCAATTTACAAACCCTAAAATATTATATAAATTATATTTTGTTATTATCATTAATTATTAACTCTATGATCATGGAGAAGTTTCCATCTTAATTGATTTTTCTGTAAAATGGAGATAAAGAAATTTGTACTTTCTTCCCTATAGGACCATTGTGAAGAAACTGTTTTGTAATCTTTAAAATGCTTGTGGAATGGGAGATTTAGGACATACAACATAGATTCTCTCATCTCCTGCCCTGTGTTACTCTATTATTCAGAAAGCTAAGTTTCATCTTCTTTACCTTCCTCCCTTTGTTTAATAGATGTCAGGATATACTGACCATCAACTAAGGTTAATCACTTGATTTATGATTTTAATCCTATTCTCAACTAGTTTTGTCATTATTACTCCTGAAGATACAGTCTATCTTTCAAGGATCTTCATTTTGTTTTTCACCCCTGGTTACTTCCATTCATCTCTAAGCATGTACATACTTTCCTGATTGAAAAAAATATAATAAAAAACCCTCACTTTAACTCTTTTTCTCTTCTCTTTTCTCACCTTTATGAACTCTACTTCTTGAAAAAGAATTTTCAAATTTTTTTCATAGTCTATACTTTCTCAGACCTTTGACTTTGGACTCCTCTAAGATAGTTAATAAACCTAAACTCCAAATTCAATAATTTTTTTTCCATCTGCATCCTTCTTGATCTTTTTCTAGCTTTCCAAACTGCTGACCTACTATATATACTTTTTTCCTCCCTTGGATTTAAAGGAACCATAATTTTCATATTTATTTTGCTGTCATATAAGTACTCCCTTCATTTTCTCATTTCTAGAGAAATTTCTTTATGGAACTTTAATGTGGATATTTCCTAAGTATTGGTTCTCTCTGACTCTCTCTGTCTTTCAGTTTCTCCCGCTCTGAATGTTTCTGTCTTTGTATGCCTGTCTGTTTCTTTCTGACTCTCTCTCTCTCTCTCTCCCTCCATTCCCGGCAATGACTTCAACTACCATCTTTTTGCAGATGATTCAAAAAGTCTATACCCCCAGGCTTGATATTTTTTCTGAATTTCATACTGTATCTCCATTATTTAACCAATATGTTCACCTAATTATTCTATTGGCATTTCAAATTCAACTTATCCCCAAACCTAGCTTTGTATCTTCATGCTTAAGCCCATGCATTGTTTTTTTTATGTTATACCATATTTGCTTTCTTTTATCAAGCTTACAGTCTTTCATATCATTTGATTAATTAGGAGATTCCACTGATTTCAGTTCGATTACATTTTTTCCTTATCTTTCTTTTCTCTATTTCCATTGCAATAGCTTCCTTATATATTCTTACATCCACTGGTTTCCTCCTATCAACTTCTATTTTTTATAGTTATTTGACTCCTTCCACTAGATGGCACCATCTCCACCTTTCTAATTTTACTTCATCTAGCTTCCTACACATGCTCTTATCAACTCAAATTGTACTATTCTCTGGACCCCACCTCCCCTAAATATATATACTCCATTCTAATGATTTTGTCATTTTTCTTGTACTCTTTGCTTTGCCTAGAATGTTGGCCCTCACACTTATGAGTTCCTACACAATCTCTAATGAGCTAAAAAGTTGTTTCCTATAGAAATTTTCTCTTGATCCCTCTACTGTTTAAATCATACAAAGATCTATGGTATGATTAACTTTGTTTTATTCTTTTCTTTCTATTAGACTATAAACCTCAGGAAGGCAAGGTCTTTCTCATTTAAACTTTCTATCTATTTCAGCATCTCCCACTCTTCTCTATACTCACTATGGACTCATTAAATATTTGTTGACACTGCACGGGTTCTGAAGTTATCCATTCTTATTGTACCATATAGACCAAATATAGCTATGTTTAGGATCCCATTTAAATTTTATGCTTCAATACAAAATGAAATTATCTTTTTAAAAAATTTAATCAGCACATATAATCTTCTAGCATTGCATTCTGTGAACTTTCTCCTCAAACTGAATTTTTTTTTCTTTTTTGGCAGAAATCCCCTATGAATTACAGCAGGAACTAGAAATGGCACAAAGGTAACAGCTTTTATAGTGACAAGAGTTTGAAGAGCACTAGCTAAAATTAGAAATGAACTACTAGCATCTCCTGAAATATAGTATGATACAGACATGAATTTTCCAAACTGTGTTGTTTTCAAGTATTCATGTACCTTTTAAAATACAACTAAAATTCTATTGAGAATCACAGTTGAAACTATCACTATCTTTGTTGTCATCATCATTTTATATATTTTTATGGCACTTTAAATTTGGAAATTTTACATAGGGTTAACTCATTTGTTCTCACAAAAACCTATGAAGTGGGTGCTATTATTATCACCGTTTGGCAAATGAAGAAATTGAGGCCCAGAGTAATGGATAGTCCAGTAACCCACAGCTTACAAATATTTGAACTTTCAACTAAGGTCATCCACACCCAAGTCCCAGGGTAAATTAGTCTTTGAAATATATATTAGGCATAGTCCCTATGATAGGAAGCAATGAGAACAGGAAAGAACATCAAAAGATGGGGCAGCTAGGTGGCATAGTGGATAAAGCACCAGCCTTGGAGTCAGGAGTACCTGGGTTCAAATCCAGTCTTAGACACTTAATAATTACCTAGCCAGTAATTGGGCAAGCCACTTAAACCCATTTGCCTTGCAAAAACCTAAAAGAAAAAGAACATTAAAAGATCCTAGAAGTTACAATATCTCATCACTACCTATCCCTGACTCATATCCATCATGACCACAGTGGCTATCATCATTACCACCTTCTGTATGATTTCTGGATATACATACATACTACATCTTTCCCTGTAGACACAACATCATGACACAATAACCAATCATCTTTATATGTTACTTTAAGATTCACAAAGCAATTTCCTTATAGTTATCCTGGGAGACTGGGGAAAATATATATATCCTCATTTTGTAAAAAGTGGAGAGATTGATCAATTTGCTCAAGGTTATACAGAAATAGTGTATATGAGGAAAACATTGAAGTTTCACATCAAAAACTCCAGTGGCTAGTGAAATTCCTGGTTACAGAGTAGGGAAGCCTTGAGTTCAAATCCAGTCATAGATGCTAGTTGGCTGTGTAGTCTTCTGTCTCAATTTCTTCAAAAATAATATGAGAAAAATAAAAGCACCTACCTACCTTGGTTGTCATGAGAGTCAAATAAGATAATATTTATAAAACAATTTGAACAGTGACTGGCACATAGCAGGAACTTAATAATATTTCCTTCCATAAAAGTGACTTACCCAAGGTCATTTAGGTAGTAAATATCAGAGATAGGATTCAAACCTCATTGTCCTGTCTCCCAAACCAGAACACTGCCTCTCTGACATGAATTTCTTAAACCTAGGCCCTTCCCATTTGAAGAACATTTAGAAAAGACACTGTTTTATGACACTAATGAAGTAAACTAATTGGGGAGGGGAAGGAGGTGACATACAAATGGAGGCTATACCATAAATTCTTTTTTTTGGTTTGGTTTTTTGCAAGGCAAATGGGGTTAAGTGGCTTGCCCAAGGCCACACAACTAGGTAATTATTAAGTATCTGAGACTGGATTCAAACCCAGGTACTCCTGACTCCAGGGCTGGTGCTTTATACACTGCGCCACCTAGCTGCCCCTTATACCATAAATTCTAATAGATAATGACTCTGAGATGATTTGCTCTTGGAAAGACAATCAGGAAATAGTCATTTGAAATAACTTTCTATGTCATCCATTAACTGGGAAGACAAGCAAGATCTTTCATTTCTAACTCATGTACTATACACACACACACACACACACACACACACACACACACACATATGAAAAATTATATAGGTATCCTTCTACAAATGAGGGCTGGAAGTGCACCCCCAAATCCAGAAAATCATATAAGATTTTTTGGCCCTCCCTTCTTATCAGAGAAGAAGTCTGAATTATGGTATCAAAGGAAAAATATATTGAAATTTTTAGTATTATACATATATTTTA
The DNA here is from genome assembly GCF_037893015.1 of Macrotis lagotis. NCBI lineage: Eukaryota > Metazoa > Chordata > Mammalia > Peramelemorphia > Peramelidae > Macrotis > Macrotis lagotis. Next base: position 552,214,738 of record NC_133658.1, read on the forward strand.
TTCATTTCTGCATTTCTAAATTTTTTTGTCATCTCTTGACTATCATGTGTCACCTGCAACTTCACAGATCTCCCCTCCCAAATTCCCATTTAATTTCTCATGCCAACCTGCAATATATGGTAGCCATTACGGGAAAAGTTGCTTTGTGGAAAGAACAATTGCAATCTGCCAGTCTTCTTTCTTAGTTCAATGTTTCAATCTCAGGGTCATGGAGACAAAGTCCCTGTGTCCACATGAACTTTACAGTTCTCCCTCCCATTGTTTGCAACCCCAGTGGGGCTAAACAAACTGAAGTAAACCTCAAATCCTACTGAAGGGTAAATGCAAATGTGCTTCTTCAGAGAAGCCAAAAAGCATGTAAATAAAAAGACATGGAACACAGACTATCTGCAACTCTTCTATACTATTTTTCAGTAGCTATAAGCAAACTTCTCCATAGTCATGTTACTGAGGGGGAAATATAGTATTATTCTGAAATATTGTCCCCTAACTTTTACTATTTTACACCTTCTATTTTTTCCCTTTATGATTTTTTGGTTCCAGTTTTCAACAATTTCGCATATTTGAATCAACATGCTTCCTTCCACTATATGGAGGCAACTCTAGGCATGTCCTCTAACAAATCCCTAGCAAATATTTCTGTCAGCCTTAAAAGCACATCACTTTATAATTGGATAGACCCACAAGCCTTGATATATTCAAGCAATCAGCTTTCTTTACTAAACATCCACAAAAGAAAGGGATGAAAATCATCTTACTCATCTTCACTGAAGTACCTCCCAGGTTCAAACAAATAATAGCTAGAGTTTATAAAAAATCTGGTAATATTTTTGATTGACTTCATTTGAGGTTATTTGGAGTTAGGATTTTGTGAAGATAGAAATGGAGTACCAATAATGGCATGCTTTAGAAAATCTCCAAAGTCTTATAAAGCCTTCAAATTAAATCAAGGTGGGTGTCTCTGGGAAACTTTTGCAATCAAATGTGGCTAAGATAAAGCTGAACTAAGTTCTAACAACTAAATTCATGGACTAAATACTTACTCTACATAAACCAACTACTTTGAACACTAAAACTCCTAAATGGTAGTACAAGCCTCTGACCCTCATAAGCTTCAATCTCTTTTTTGATGAATCCCAATCATAGAACACATTTCATGAAAGGTTCTACCCTGTTGTCAGTACAAATAGAAGGTTTTAAGTGGTTTGTCTTTGAACAAAAACTTTATTAGTGTCAAAGTAGGAAATCGAATGGATCTGATTTCAAATCCATACCTTTTCACTATTCCATATCATCATTTAGAAAACATGTGTACACATACACACACACACACACACACACACACACATACACACGTGGTCAGTAGGAAAGTTGCTACTTGCTGCTTGAAAGAATAATAGGAAAAAACCCTGATTTTATAAAAAGTGAAGAGTATTCAAACCCTAACCTAACAAACTTGACTTGGATTCTTAGTGGGGAGAGGGAGGCATTATAAGTAGATTTTTTTTTAATGACTTGGTTTGTGAACATTTATCAGGAGAAATAACAACTTAAAGATAGCCTGACTTGATCAAGAAGAAGGTATTTCATTTGGACCTCATTTTCTTTACTGGAGATAGGACAAGGGGGATAAATTTCTGTAAAACTTTTGATATATATTAAACATGCATGTGCCTATTGGTATAGCGTCCAAATTCCTAGAGGAAAAGTTCAGTGAATTACAAGGAGACATAGACAGCAAAACTCTAATAATAAGGTACTTCAATGTCTAATAATAGGGTACCTCAATGTCTCTTACAACTAAATAAATCTAACCACAAATTAGGAAGGGAGTTAAGAAGGTGAATGAAATCTTAGAAACTTAGATATGATAGCCCTCTGGAGAAAGCTTAATGGGGATGGAAAAGAATATAACTTTTTATCTTGGCAGTACAAGGCACCTATACCAAAATTGACCATGTACTATGTTATAAAAATCTTTTAATCAAATGCAGAAAGGCAGAAATAATAAATACATACTTCTCAGACCATGATGCAATAAAAATTACATGTAATAAAGTGCCACAGAAAGAGAAATCAAAAACTAATTGGAAACTAAATAACTCAGTTTTAAATAATGAATGTATCAAACAACAGGATATAGAAATAATCAATAATTATAGCCAATAAAATGATATTAATGAGACATCTACCAAAATTTATGGGATTCAGCCAAGGTATTTTGAGGGGAAACTTTATATCTCTAAATGGTTAAATGAATGAATTAGAGAAAGAGAAGATCAATGAATTGGGTATGCAACTCAAAAAACTAGAAAAAGAACAAATTAAAGATCCCCCATTAAGTACCAGAGTAGAAATTCTGAAAATCAAGGGAGAGATTAATAAAATCTGAAGCAAGAAAACTATTGATCTAATAAATACAACTAAGAATGGGTTTCATGAAAAAGTCAATAAAATAGATAAATCTTTGGTAAATCTAATTTTTTTTAGGTTTTTGCAAGGCAAATGGGGTTAAGTGGCTTGCCCAAGGTCACACAGCTAGGTAATTATTTAGTGTCTGAGACCAGATTTGAACGCAAGTACTCCTGACTCCAGGGCCGGTGCTTTATCCACTGTGCCACTTAGCCACCCCCCATAAATCTAATTTAAAAAAAGAAAGAAGATAACCAAATTACCAGTATCAAAAATGAAAAGGGTGAACTAACCCCCAAATGAGGAGGTAATGAAAGAGTAATGTGGAGGTACTTTGCCCAACTTTATGCCAATAAATTTGATAACCTGAATGAAATGGATGAATATTTACAAAATTACAAATTGCCCAAATTAACAGAAAAGGAAATGTCTTAAATAACTACATTTCAGAAAAAGAAATTGAAAAAACCATCAATAAACTCCCTAAGAAAAAGTTTAAAAAAAGAAAACTTTTGATATATTCTATGATTCTATTCTCATGGATAGTTAGAATAATGTGGAATATATGAAAATCCTTTGAGATAGATTTGGAAATGGTTGAATGACTGTCCACAAAAAGTAGTCACAGCATCTCAGACCTAGAGGAACCTCAGAGATCACTCATCAGTTAAACCACACTAGGAAATAAGCTTTTTGACAATCTAGAGGGTGAAAAAATGAAAAATTTGGCCTAAAGAAGACTGGACAGGGAAAAAGGAAAAAGGTAACAGATAGCCTCCATTGTTTGAGGAGTTGTTATATCCAAGAAGGATTAGACTTATATTGGAAATGAAAGTTACATAGAGATAGATCTAGAATTAGTATAACAAAACAATGCCTAACAATTCATGCAAGCAGTAGACTGGTTCCCTTAGAAGGATTTTACTAGAGGTCTAAGCATAGCAGAGGTCAAGCATTTGTCTAAGATGGTATAGATGTCATTCCTACAGAGGTAATATTTGTATTTGATATCTATCAAAATAGCTTCCCATTATTAGATTTTTATTTGCCATTTTGATTCCTTTTCTTATCACCTAAGTATAACTTAGAAAATGAGATCCTCTGAACTGCTATATTGTAATAACAAAACAAATTTGCTTTCCCAAATGACACTGGTTGCAACTTCTAGGCACCTCTTGGAGCTTCATACACTAGGAATACCTAGTAACTTGCAATGTTCCCTGTTGACATTTCATAAATGCTTGTTAAGTGTTATTTTATTACTTTGTTGCTCTAGACCTCTAGTGTTAGCACCATGATCTTTTGGAAAAGCTATTTAACGAACCATTTAATTTATGAATGAAAGAAAGTTGCAATACTATCATTGCCTCACTAGGATTTGCCTATCTCAACCAATATGCCTGATATTTGGACCCACAACTATTTTATTATGAAAAAAATCAGATTCTATTTTTAGGATTATATTCAATGTTCCAAAAGTAACATAAGATTTAGTAAGACAAATACTCTAGCATTCATAAGGTCAGAACTCTGAGGATCATACGGTTAGAGCTAAAGAACCTTAGAGATTTTCTCATTCACTATGTACTTTGATAATCTGAAGAGAGAACTAGTAACCTGAGAGATTAGAATTGACTTCCCATAGGAGATATGCACAAACAGAACTTTGAAAGAAGCTGGGAGTTATAAAAGCAAAAAAGTAAAGGATTGTATTCTCCTGTCTATGCAAAATCAAGAGAGTGGAAGATGGAATGTGCTATTCAGGAAACAGTAAGGAGGGAAGTTTCCTCGTGCTGTTGCATGGATAAAAAGGGCAGTAAGGTAAAATGATTCTTGACATGCAGAATGGAGTCCTATTGAGAAAGGTTTAAAGCTTCCAGCTGATAAATATGTATTTTATCAAAGATTCAGTAGGGAACCATCGATGTTCCTTTAACAAAAATGTCACTTAGTCAACCTTTAGGAAAAAAAAAATTTTCAGCTAGGTAAAGAGAAGAAATATTAAAAGCCTGGAGGCCAATAAGAAGGTCATTGCCAAAGTCCAGGCAAGAGGTGGTCTGAATTGACCTTATTTTTACATAAATGAGAAAAAGGGATGACAGCAATAAACAGAGAAATATTTAATCCCATCTCTTCTAAGTAAAGATCACAAAAAAGAGGAAAAAATTGCCATTTAGTCTTATTATAAGCTCCCTGTAATTTTTGCAGTTCCCTATACTGGGGTTCTATGTGAATAATAATAAAAAAAAAACTGTTTGAGTACTGGTGGCATGGGGAAAGGGGAATTGCTATGACATGCTCCAAATAAAAATTTAAAATGGTGAACCTATTTTATTCATATCACAGAGCAAAGCAAAAATTTCTTATGGACCTTTCTCAGAAAAGGTAAGACTTGTCCAAAAGTGTATTTGTTGTCTTCATTACCTAATGGGGCAGAACATTTCTGACTTTCCCTTTTTTGCTTTAGATGCCTTGTTTATTGTTATTTAGCCCAAGCTCAGCCTTTGGTGTTTTGGCAACCAAAGGGAATTGTAGGGATTTTCCCATCTCTTCAATGAGTATTATGTTTGTAATAAGGGAAATGGACTAAAAGATTTTTTTTTCTAAAAAAAATTTCATCTTTCCTTGAAAAGATCTAAAGGTTTTACTAAGGTGCCCAGAGAATTCACCATTTTCAAATATTTAGGTAAATGGGCTGTCATATTCTGGGAAAATGCAAGGACATATACATTAGAATGAAGGAATTTTTAAAAAAGCTATATATATTTGTCTGTTCCTGAGGGACTTTGGCAGTTTAACCGATGCCCTAGGAACACAGCTGGAATGTAAAATGAAAGCCAAGGGCCCCCCATCAACATGTCAACACAGAAATGCTTCTCACAGCAAGACATTTTGGAAATGAGAACTGAAAAATAGCCTATAGAGGAAAAGAAAAGAAGAGAATTCTTATAGAAGTCAAAAAGGGTACAAAGTTTAGCTGCATTAGGACATGTCAGGGTTTCTTGGTGCAATGAGAGAAATAAAATTGTCATAGTGCTGGACGAATTTATCTGATGCTTGATAAATTTTACTTTCAGTGACTTAGACAAAATGACATAAACAGATGTGTACATAAGTGTGTACTATATATATATTTGTATGTAGTGTATTATGTTTTTATATAGATAGTATTATGCATATATGCATGTGTGTGAAAGAGACAATATAAGTGTGTGTGTATGTGTGTGTGTCTGTTTGTGTGTTTGAGTGTGAGAGAGAGGGGGAGAGAGAGAGAGAGAGAGAGAGAGAGAGAGAGAGACCAACATCTTGGAACCAAAAAGACATGATTCAAATCCTATCTCTGAAATATTCTTGCTACCTACTCTTGAGTATGTCCAAAGCTTCTTTAACATTATAAATTATATAGTGTAGCCCTTCATTCATAGAGAGTCTTCACACAATTCATGGAAATACCATCAGAATCCAGAGAAGGAAATGTAGAGTTTGAATGAATGAATTCAGATTTACTCCAAAACATCTCCCCAAAACATCACAATATGTATATATAAATTTTGAGTTGAAGTTTTCTCTCCACATCTATTGATCTAGCAATCAATATACAAATCTATTGATCAATTTATCAAATGATTTAATGTAAACATGCATTCTCCATATCAGGTACTTTCTCTAATATGTACAAATTGGGTTCAAGAATCATTTATATATCCTAACACATATTATACATGTTAAAATACTATATGTAATTCATATATATTATACATAAGAGAAAGAGAGAAAGAAATCTAACTAATATATATGAGAGAGAAAGAAATTCAAAGCAAAGATACATGATAGATACATGGATAGAGAGATTGATAGATAATGTAGCTATATCTATAGATACAGTTTATACATTATATCAATATAATTTATATAGTTATAAAATAAGAGAAAGAGTAAACGTTAGTGATCAACTAACTTTAAAGTTGACAGTGTCCTAGGCTTTGCAGTAAATGCAAAAATTTACTTGCTACTATTCCTCAATCAAATAAAATTTACAACATTTTCTTAACAAAATAACTTTTTTCCTCTTCCTCAAGTAGGTAAAATAATCAAAGAAAATTTCTGGCAGAAGCATGTCTTATTGACTCTTTCTAAAATATATTTCCTGTTTTAGCAGTTATTTTTGATATATCAGATCTAAAATTGAACAATATCTTCTGACATATGCTATCATAGTTTATTTTATTTTATTGTATCTTACAAATTATTTAAATTATTTAATATTTTGTTTATTTGTTTTTACAACTGCGTGTAATAGTTGTTTTTACCAATCATTTTTGCAAGGTTTTGAGCATTGCCTTATTCTTCTGTCCCTCCCCTCTTCCACCTGACAGAAAACAATCCAATATAGGTTCTATGTTTATAACCATGCTAAACATAGATCCATAATGATTATATTATGAGAGAAGAATCAGATACAAATGGAAGAAAAAAAGCAGTAAAGAAAAAATAATGTCATAATACACAATACAACTTTTAAAAATTGAAGAAATAAATTTTGGTCTTCATTCACACTCAAGTTCCTTCTCTGGATACAGATGGTATACGTCCATCAGAAGTCTTTGAAAATTGTCTTTGATTATTGTACTGCAAGAAATGAACAAATCCATCACAACTGATCATCACCCCATGTTGTTGCTAGTATATATAATGTTCTTCTGGTTCTGCCCTTTGCACTCAGCATCAATTCATGCAAGTCTTTCCAGGCTTTTCTGAAATCCCTTCCTTCATGATTTCTTATAGAACAATAGTATTCCATCACATACATATACCACATTTTCTGCAGCTGTTCTACAATTAATGAGCATGCCCTAATTTTCCAAATCTTTGCCACAACAAAAAGAGCTGCTCTGAATATTTTTGTATGCAGGGGATTTTTACCCTTTTTCATGATTTCTTCGGGATATAGACCCAGTAGCAATGCTGGTTCAAAGGGTTTCCATATTTTTATTACCCTTTGGGCATAATTCCCAATTGTTCTCCAGAGAGATTAGATCAGTTCACAACTCCACTGACAATGCATTAGTATCCCAGTTTCCCACATCCCCTCCAATATTGATCATAGAGCTGATAGGAAAACAATTTGTTGTTGTCCTAATTGACTTATAACATTACCTTATATGTCTAAATCCTGTACCCATTTGGACCTTATTGTAGTATAGGATGTGAAATGTTGATCTATGTCTAGTTTTGTCTAATTTTTGTAGTAGTTTTTATTTTATGAAGTGAATTTTTAATCCCAGAAGTCTGTATTCTTTATGTTCATCAAACAGTAGATTATTATAATCATTTACTGCTGTCTCTTTCGCACCTAATCTATTTCACTCATCCACCACTCTTTTTTAACCAGTACCAAACACTTTTGATGACTAATGTTTAATAATTTAATTTCAGATCTGGTATGCCTAGGCCTCTTTCCTTTGCATTTTTTTCCTTTGATATTCTTGGCCTTTTGTTCCTGCATATGAATTTAGTTAATCTTTTTTCCTAGCTCACGAAAGTAAGTTTTTGGATATATGATTGGTATGGGACTAAATAAGTAATTTAACTTAGATAGAATTGTCATTTCTATTATATTAGCTCTACCTACCTATGAGCAGTTGACATTTGCCCATTTATTTGGATCTGATTTTATTTGTGAAAAGTATACTTATAGTTGTTTTCATAAATTTTCTGAGTCTACCTAGACTCCCAAGTATTTTATGTTTCTGAAGTTATTTTAAATGGTATTTCTCTTTCTATCTCTTGCTGCTGTATATTGTTAGTAATATATAGAAATACTGAAGTATTATATGAATTTATTTTATATCTTACGACTTTGCTAAAGTTGCTATTTGTTTCCAGTAGTTTTTTTAGATGATTTTCTAGGGTTCTCTAGGTACCATCATATCATCTACAAAGAGTGAGAGTTTTGTTTCTTCATTACCAATTCTAATTCCTTCAATTACTTTTTCTTTTCTAACATCTCTAATACAATATTGAAGAACAGTGGTGATAATGGTCATCCTTTTTTTTTTTAAACCTTAATCTTACTGGGAATGCTTCTAGTTTGCCCCCATTGCACATAATGCTTGTTTTTTTTTTGGGGGGGTGGGTTTGCAAGGCAAATGGAGTTAAGTGGCTTGCCCAAGGCTGCATGTAATTATTAAGTGTCTGAGGCCTGATTTGAATTCAGGTACTCCTGACTCCAGGGTTGGTACTCTTTCCACTGTGCCACCTAGCTGCCCCCACCTAATGCATGCTGATGATATTTATCTTACCAATAATGCTTATCATTTCAAGGAATATTTCATTTCTTCCTATGCTCTCTAAAATTTTGCATATGAATGGATGCTGTATTTTGTTAAAAAAAATTTCAATATTTATTGAGATAGTCATTTGATTTCTGTTGGATTTGTTATTGCTTTGGTCAATTATACTGATAGTTTTCCTAATATTGAATGGCCCCTGCATTCCTGATATAAGTCCTACATGATCATAGTGTATTATCCTCGTGATAACTTGCTATAATCACTTTGCTAATATTTTATTTAAAATTTTTTCTCCATATTCATTAGGGTAATTGGTCTATAATATTGTCTGTTTTGGCTCTTCCTTGTTTAGGTATCAGCACCATTTTCGTCTCATAGAAGGAATTTGGCAGACCTCCTTCTTTGCTTCTTGTTTTTCAAATAGTTTATATGGAATTGGTATTAATCTTAGATGAAGTCATTAATTCTTTCTATGTTTTGTTGTTTTATCTTTAAAATTGTTCTTTAAAAATTAGGTTATTTACTTCCAAGTTAATTTTAGGTCTATTTATCCTTGGCTCTTTATTGCATGTGATTTTTATTGCCTCATGTTCTAAAAAGGTTGCATTCAATATTCTGCCTTTCTGCATTTGATTTTGAGTTTTTTTATGCCCTAATACATATATCAATTTTTGTGTAGGTGCCATATACTGCAGGAAAAAAGAGTTATATTCCTTTCTATCCCCATTCAAATTTCTCCAGAAGTCTATCATATCTAACCTTTCTGACATTCAATTCACCTCCTTACCTTCCTTCTTGTTTATTTTATGGTTAAATTTATCTAATTCTGGGGGAGGAAGGTTGAGGTCCCCCAATGGTATAGTTTTGCTGTCTATGTCTTCCTGTTATTCATTTAACTTCTTTAAGAATCTGGATGCTATAACGCATGTTTAGTATTGAAATTACTTAATTGACTATGACACCTTTTAGGAGGATGTAGTTTCATTATCTCATTTAATGAGATCTATTCTTGCAACCCCTTCATCTGAGATAAGGGTGATTTCCCCTGCTTTTTTCACTTCAGTTGAAGCATAATATATTCTGCTCTATCTTTTGCATTTATTCTGTTTATATCTCTCTACTTCAAATGTGTTTCTAGAAGAAAAATAGTTAGGTTTGTGCTTTTTAATTCACTTTACTATCCACTTCCATTTTATTGGAGAGTTCATCTCATTCACACTTACAATTATAATTACTAACTCTATATTGTCCTCCATGCTATCTCCCCTCCATTTGAATTTTTCTCATCTTTTCACCTTATATCTCCTCTCCACTGTTTTGCTTCTGAATACCACCTCTCCACTTCCATCCACCACCCTTCCTTTTCTTTTCCTTTTTCCTTTTCCCCTTCTTTCCCTCCTGTTTATTAGTCCCTTCTTCCCTTCATCATCCCCCTTCCCCTTCTACTACTTGAAAGGTAAGATAAATTTCTAAATTCAACTGAGTATGTGTGTTAATAATCCCTCTTTGAGCCAAATCTGATTAGAGTAAAATTCAGGCAGTTCTCATCTCCTCCCTTTTTTCCACAAGTCCTTTATACCTCTTCATGAGATATAATTTGCCCATTTTACCTCCTCCTTGTTCCTCTCTCTTTACAGTCTACCCTACTTTTTTTAATGATATACTTTCTTTTAATCATTCTATCAAAGTCATTAACATACTATGAATGTCCATATCTTCACCCAAGTATATTTCCTCTAATAGAGTTATAATTCTCAAGAGTTATGAGAATCTTCTATCCTTACAGGTAGGGGTGTAACCAATACAATATGACTGTACAGCAGTCTTTTTTCTTTTCCCCTGTTTACCTTACTTATCTTTTGAATCTCCTGTTTGAAGGCCAAATTTTCTTTCCAGTTCTGGTCTTTTCATCAGGAAGTCTATTTCATTAAATGCCCATCTTTTTCCCATTAAAGAAAATGTCCAGTTTTGCTGGACAGTTGATTCTTGGTTGTAATCCAAGATCTTTTGCTCTCTGAGAATATCATATTCCAGACCCTTTAATTTTGATGCAGTCAGTTCCTGTGTAATCCTGACTGTAGCTCTTAAGTATTTGGATTCCTTCTTTCAGGTTGCTTGCCAAATTTTTCTCCTTGATCTGATAATTCTAGAGTTTGGCCATAATATTCATTGATGTTTTCATTTGTGAATTCTTTTTTTTAAATTCCAAAATATTCATTTATTTATTTATTTACACATTACTAAAATAGTCTTGTTGTAAGAGTAAATAGAATCCCCCCCCCCCAACAATAAGTGCAAGAAAAAAGAAAAGAAAAATTATACTTGTCCGTGTTAGAATTCCATTAACTGGGATGGATTACATTCTTTATCATAAGTCCATCAGAGAAATTGCTTCCATATTTTTTCCCACAATTGTTATTACTAATTGTATTTTCCTCTATCCATTCCTTCCCCACCTCCCATTTATTCTGTTCCCTCTCTCCTTTCACTCTGTCCCTTCTCCTACTATGGGCAGTTAAGAGGTGCCAAGGACAGAGCACTGACCCTGGGGCCAATAGGACCCAAGTCAAAATTCCGACCTAGATTCCCAGTAACCACCCAATCATGTGGTCCAAGGCAGGCCACCCAACCCCACCACCTTGGAAAAAGTGTGTTGTTTTTGACTATCCTCTCCCACAATCTTCCCTCTCTTCTATCACCTATATCCCCCTCTCCCTCCATCCCCTTTGTCCCATTCTCTTCCTCTAGTTTTTCCTCTAGGGTAAGTAAGTTAGATTTCTATACCCTATTAAGTGTGTATATTATTTCCTCTATGAGTCATTTACTATAAAAATGAAGGTGCATTTATCCCCCCTCACCTTCCCCCCTTCTACTCCATTGCAAAAGCTTTTTCTTGACTCATTTACATAAAACAGCCCATTTTCCTTCTGCTTTCCTCTTTTCCCAGTACAATATTTTTCACCCACTGACTCCATCTTTATAATATATTATATCTTCATATTGAGCACTTTCTCTCATGCCTTGTCTGTATATGCTCCTTTTAACTACTCTATTAATTGAGATGGATCATATGAGTTATCAGTATCTTCCCATGAAGGAATAGAAATAATTCAGCATCATCAAATATCTAATAATTTGCCTTTCCTATCACTCTATGCTTCAAGTGAGTCCTGTATCTAGGGATCAAACATTTTGTTCAGCTCTAGTTGTTTTAACAGGAAAGTTTGAAAGTCTCCTATTTCATTGACTATCCATCTTTTTCCCTGGAAGAGGATTTCAGTTTTGCTGGGCAGTTGATTCTTGGTTGTAATCCAAGCTCTTTTGCCTTTGGGAATATTATATTTCAAGCTCTATGAGCCCTTAATGTGGATGCTGCCAAGTCCTTTGTAATCTATGACTGAAGAGCCATGATATTTGAATTGTTTCTTTATGGTTGCTCATAATATTTTCTCTTTGACTTGGGAGTTCTGGAATTTAGCTGTAATATTTCTGGGAGTTATTTTTTTCGGATCACTTTCAGGAAGAGATTGGTGGAGGTGGATTCCCTTAATTGCTATTTTATCCTCTGCTTTTAGGATAATGGAAATTTTCCTGTAGAAATTTTTTAAAGTTAAGTCAAGGCTAGTCATGACTTTCAGATAGCCTGATAATTTTTATATTGAATTTTCTGGATCCATTTTCTAGATTAGTTGCTTTTCAATGAGATATTTTATGTTTTCTTCCAGTTTTTCATTCTTTTGGGTTTTTTTATTTTGATTCCTCACAAAGTCATCAGCTTCCCTTAGCTCCAGTCTACATTTGAAGGAGTTCTTTTCAGAAAGGCGTTTTCTTATTTCATTTTTCATCTGACCAATTCTGCTTTTTAATGTATTTCTTTCCTCATTAATTTTGTGGAGTACAGTCTATTTGACATAAACTGGTTTTTGAAATGTTATTTTCTTCAGTATTTCTTTGTATCTCCTTGACTAAGCTACTGATTTGAATTTCATGATTCTCCTGCATCACTCTCATTCCTCTTTCCTATTTTTCCTCTACCTCCCTTATTTGACTTCTCAAAATATTTTTTGCATTCTTCCATGGCCTGAGACCAATTCCTATTTTTCTTGGAGGCTTTGGCTAAGGAAGCTTGGATTTTGTCATCTTCTAAGTATGCATTTTGATCCTTCATGGGACCAAATTAATTATCTATTGTCAAGTTCTTGGCTTTTCTGTTTACTAATTTCCCCAGCCTGAGTCCTGGTTTTGAGTATTATTTCCAAGCTTTTGAGTTTTATTGGGACACCCCTGCAAGGACATCAGTTCTTTTAATGTATTATGAGAGGTTCTAACTCCTCTCCTGACCCGTGCTCTGGTCTATGGGTGACCACAAGCCCTCCTCTCTACCCTGGAGCTGAGAGATAGATCTCTATTCCGTATCAATGAAGGTTGCTAGACTGGACCAGGGTCTGATTGTGGACAAAGCACAATAGTCCTGTCACCTCAACAGTCTCCTCCTACTCCCTTTCCTTCCATGGGCAGAGTGCTCTGGGAGAAGCTGCTGGGTAGCTCCTAGCTGGGTGGCTCCGCAGTCCTGCTTCCATTACCAGGACTGGGGTAGCACTGCCCTGCTGCCCTGACCTCTTTGCTCATTCTGGTAGAGTTATCTCACTGATCTTCCAAGTTGTGCTTGCTGATCCCTGGGTCGCCGCCAGGATTCCAAGTACAGCCTGGCTAAGTGCCCTGCGAGCTGTTCCTAGAAGGCTGGAAAACTCATTTGCTCTAAGAAAGTGTGATCCTAGCTGTGGTACCACCCCCTCTGACCCCAATGGAACACAGCTTTCCCATGGATCTTACAAGTTACCTGGACCTGGAGAATGCTTCACTGCATCTTTCTGCCAAGTCTGCCTGTTCAAAATTAAGTTAGAGTCATAATTTTAAGGCCTTTCGAGTTTCTTGGAAGGGAGTCTCTGGGAAATCCTGCATTCATTCCATCATCTTGGATCCACTCTATCCAATGGATTCTTTCAAATAGTAGTTTGCCCTGTAGTTCCAAGATATTCAGGCAGATTCCCTTAACTATAACCTGAAAAATGGGCCCAGACCCTTTGTTTTGGATCAAGGTTTTGAAGTAGTCCTATGATTCTTAAAATGTGTCTCTGGGTATATATTCCAGGTCAGTTTTTTGTTTGTTTTTACCAATAAGGGATCTTATATTTTCTTCTGCTTTTTTTTTCATTTTTTTGTGATTTTGCTTAACAGATTCTTTGTGTCTCATGGAATCATTATTTTCCACTTATCCCAATTTCTTTTTTGGGGAGGTGTTTTCTCCTTTTAGCTTTTGCATCTCATTTTCCATTTGGTCAATTATATTTTTAAAGGAGTTGTTTTCTTTTTCCTTTCGTGCAATTGTGGTTTCGAGGGAATTATTTTCTTTTTACATTTGTCCAATTGTATTTTTTTTTATTTTTTATTTTTGCAAGGCAGTGAGATTAATTGGCTTGCCCAAGGCCACACAGCTAGTTAATTATTAAGTGTCTGCGGTCGGATTTGAACTCAGGTACTCCTGACTCCAGGGCCGGTGCTCTATCCACTGCTCCACTTAGCTGCCCCGGTCCAATTGCATGTTTAAAGGGTGTGTTTTCTACTTTCATTTTTTGTTGTAAGAATTTAATTTTCTCTTGCATTTCTTTTCTCAATTTTTCCATTTGAATTTTAAGCTCCTTTCTGATTTCTTCTAATAAGTCTTTCTGAGTTGGAGACCAATTCATTTTCTCCTCTGAATCTTTACATATAAGGCCCATTCTGTCCTCCTTTTCTGAACTGGAATCCTTATCTCTAAGCTAATAATCAATATAACCTGCTTTGTGCTGGCCATTTTTCCTTTTGGGTTGTTAGCTTTCCCTGAGATCTTGTGTTGGAGGAGGGGATTGTGATCAGCTTTAAGTGTTGGGGACCCTAGAGGCCTTGCTCACTGGAGTTAGGAACTACAGGGGATCACACATGGGTCCAATCAGTAAGAAATGCCTAAAGGTTTCTCTTTATTGTCTATGTTGAGGATCTCAGCTGCCCACTCCCTAGGGCTGGGTATGAATCTGGTCTGTCCTCATGGCAACTTGGTTGCTGGGCTAGGCCATCAGGGTTAGAAATGCCAGGTCTCTCTGCATAATCAACTGCTGGGAAAATCAGTGAAACATCTGGGGTTGTTTCTGTATTTGTACTGGAGAAAACCAGGCCCTCCCATAGAAATACTGGTGCTCCTCTTATAACATGGAGAATTCACCATTTGAGCCATCCAGACCAGTTCTGCCCAAATAGGTGTCCTATGCATCTGTGTTGGAGATCTCCCAGTTCACCCTCTGTGCACACTGCAAAGGCTACTGCTCTGGTTCTCAAGCTAGACCCACCCCTCACCCTACAGCCCCTTTTGTATTCTCTGCTCTATTCCCTGAGCACACTCACACTCCTCATGTGACAGACATTCCTGGACAATGTTCCCCTCTGTTCTTCTGTAAGTTCTGTCATTTGATGATCTGTTAAGAGGCTTGATTCTTCTGGGTTCTGAGGGAAAACCAGCAGAACTTAAAACAGTGCCTTGCTTCTCTTCGCCATCTTGAATAAAAGTCCTATTATGCTCTCATAATTAACAAGTAACCCCCAATTGAATATGTTTTCATCATTGAAGTCTAGTGACTGTCTAGCAACCTTACAGAATTTTGATCCAAATGATTCTAAAAGTCAAAAGCATAACTTTAAAACAGTCCTTGATTTCAGGGGAAATGGAGCTACGATGGTGGTGTGAGAGCAGGATTTACCAGAACCTCTTTCAAAATATTCCAAAAAACCTTAAAATTATGACTCTAACTAAATTTAGGGAGTCAGAACCCACTAAAATATCCAGCAAAACAATACTCGAGCCCAAGGTAATTTGAACAACTCTGGGAAGACTTTGTTCCACTAGGGTCAGAAGGTACAGCAGTTTAGCCAGGAACATGTTGCATTGGAGTGAACCAGCTCCTGCCTCCCAGAAACAGCCCCCTGGGCACCAGAGCTCATGGCAGTAGAAGTGGTTTCCAGGCTTCCCAACTCAGGAATCACCTAGACAACTTGGAAAGTCATCAGGGAAAAGTCTGCCAGACTGATTATGGGGCCCTCTCCAGTATGACGTTCAGCAGTAGCCCTTGTCCCAGAAAATGGAAGCAGACCCATGGAGACACCCAGGAGGGAGCCTCCTGCAGCTGCTTCCAGAGTACTCAGCCTGTGGAAGATAAGGGGGTCAGGAGACATTGTTGAAGCCTCTCAACTGTCCATGGGAAAAGACTTAGGTGCTTTGATCATATTCAGAGCCTGGTGGCAGTCTGCCCACCCCCCATATTGCCATAGAGAAGGAACCTGCCTTACAGCTCCAGGGCAGAAGGAAGTGCTTGTGGTCACCTACAGACCAGATCACAGACAACAGAGCAATCAGAGCTTCTCCTAACACACTGAAGGAATTGAGTTCCTTGTAGGGATGTCCCGAAAACACTCAAAAACTCAGGAAGCACCTCAAACCAGGGCACAGGCTAGGGAAATGAGTAAACAGAAAAAAAGAATCTGACCATAGATAATTACTTTGGTCCCATGGAGGATAAAAATATACATTCAGTAGATGACAAAATTCAAGCTTCTGTATCCAAAAACTTCAAAAAAAATTGGAACTGGGTTCAAACTATGGCAAAATTCAAAAAAAGATTTAGAAAATCAAGTAAGGGACAGGGCAGAGCCAAGATGGTGGCATGAAGGCAGTATTGCCCCAGAGCTTAGACCACCAAAACCCCCCAAAAAGCAAACAAAGGATGGCTCTAGTTAAAATTTAGAGGGGCAGAACCCACAGAACAACTAAGTGATACATTTTCCCAGCCCAAGATAATTTAGAATTTCAGTGGGAAAGGTGTGTTTCACCAGGACTGAGATTTGGGAAAAAAGCTGCAGCGCAGCCTAGCCCAGTAAAGTGCAGCTCAGAGATCACCAGCAACAGCTTGAAGAGGCAATGAGAGAACTCTGCTGCACTTGGGTGAGTGTGGCGTGAGGAGTACAGGCCATGGAATCTACAGCGAGAATCTGGAGAAAGCAGCCTACACCCCCAGAGACATTAAGCAAAGTCTGTAAAGATTTCTCTGCTCTCCCTGGGGTAGGACTCTGCTGTTTGCCTACATTCAGATATTGCATTTTGGGCCTCCATACTAAATAACCAAGCTGGATTCCTCCTTCAAGCCCCAGGGCAGAGGGAAGTACTGGGGCCATCTACATATCAAAGCACAGGCTGGAGAGCCTAAGAACTTGGAGGAATAAAAACCCCAGTGGGCTGTCCCAAAAAAGCAACAACCCCAAAACCTTGGAAGTGCTATAAATTAATCTTGGGCTAAGGAAATGAATAAACAAAAGAAAATCAAGTAAGGGAGGTAGAAGAAAAATTGAGAAGAGAAATGAGAGCAAGGTAGAAAATTTATGAAAACCAAGTTAGTAGCTTAGTCAAGGAGATTTGAATGAAGAAAACAACATGTTTTTTTTTCTTTTTTGGTTTTTTGTAAGGCAAACAGGGTTAAGTGGCTTGCCCAAGGCCACACAGCTAGGTAATTATTAAGTGTCTAAGACTGGATTTGAACCCAGGTACTCCTGACTCCAGGGCTGATGCTTTATCCACTATGCCACCTAGCTGCCCAGAAAGCAACATGTTTAAAACCAGTTTAGGCAAAAATGGAAAAAGCAGTCCAAAAGGTCAAAAAGGAGAAGAATACCTTAAAAAGCAGAACTGGTCAGATTGAAAAGGAGATAAGAAAGCTGCTTTCTGAAGACAACTCCTTGAAATGTTGAATGGAGCTAAGGGAAATTGATGATTTTTTGTGAGGAATCAAGAAACAATAAAACAATAAGTATAACAAAACATGAAATGTCTCATTGGAAAAACAACTGACCTGGAAAACAGATTCACAAGGGATAATTTAAAAATCATTGGGCTACCCAAAAGTCATTATCAGGAAAATAGTTTTGACTTCATTTTAAAGCAATTTCTACAGGAAAATTGCCCTGACATCCTAGAAGCAGAGGATAAAAAAGAAATTGAGGGAACCCACCAATCTCCTCCTGAAAGAAATCCAAAGAAAAATAAACTTCCCAGGAATATTACAGCCAAATTCCCAAACTCCCAAGTAAAAGAGAAAATATTGCAAGCAGTCAGAAAGAAACAATTCAGATATCATGGAATTGCAGTTAGGATTAATCAGGACTTAGCAGTATCTACAGTAGGGACCTGGAGGGCTTAGAATATAATATTCTGGAAGGCAAAAGAGCTTGGAATACAACTCAGAATCAACTACTCAGGAAAAAAAATGAGCATAGTCTTCTAGGGAAAAAGACAGAAATTCAGTGAAATAGGGGAATTTCAAATTTTCCTGTTGAAAGGAACAGAGATGAACAGAAAGTTTGAACTCTAAGTACAGGGCTCAGGTGAGTCCTCTCTATATAGGGTGGGCAAGAAGGTAAATTATGAGGAATTTAATATGTTAAACTGTTTATATTCCTGCAATGGGAAGTTGATACTGATGACTCATATGAATCATCTCAATTAATAGAGCAGTTAGAAGGAGCATATTTAGACAAGGCCCAGTACAGAGCTGAATATAATGGTATAAGATGGAGTCAGCGGGTGATAAAGGAATATATAGGGAGACAGGGAAAAGAGATGTAGAATGAGCTAAGAAATTACATGCAAAAAAAAAAGGTCAAGAAAAGGTTTTTTGCAATAGAGTGGAAAGGGACAAAGGTGAGGAGGAATGACTAAGCCTTCATTCTCATCAGAAATGCCTCAAAGTGGAAACAACACACACACACACACACACACACACACACACACACACACACACACACACAGACAAACACACCACACACACACTTTAATAGGGTTTGTAAATCTATCTTACCCTCGAGGAAAAAGGAGAAGGGGATAGGTTAAGGGAGTGGGGGTGTAGGTGATAGAGGAGAGGGTAGATCATGGGATAGGGTAGTCAGATACAACACACTTTTTTTTTTTGCTTTTTCCCAATGTGGTGGGATTGAGTAGCCTACCCAGGACCATGTGGCTGGGTGGTTGTTGGATATCCAGGGTAGGATTTGGGTTCAGGTCCTCCTGTCCCCAGGGTCTGTGCTCTGCTCCACTTGATGCCCCATAGCACATTTTTGAGGAGGGACAAAGTGAAAGGAGGGATAAAATACAATAAATGGGAGTGGGGAGGAATGAATGGAGGGAAATACAATCAGCAGTAGCAACTGTGGGGAAAAATGTGGAAACAACTTCCCTGATGGACTTATGATAAAGAATGCAATCCAACCCAGAGACAGAGCTTATGGTATCTGAACACAAACTGAAGTACATTTTTTTCTCTTTCTTTCAGTTTATTTTTCATGATGTTTTTCTACTTTTGAGAGGAAAGGGGGAATTATGTTTACTCTTACATCAAGACTGTTTTAGCAATGTGTAAATAAATTTAAAAAGTAATAAAAAATTTTTAAAAATCAATCTTTGATTCCAAAGCAGATACTCTACCACTACAATACACATTCTCATCAAAGTGAGTATATATTAAAGGAAAAACAATTTCCAAAGATAGAAATTAAAGAGATGTAAATTTACTAAGATAAAAATCAGTAGTCTTTCCAGTTTTAATCTCTCCTTTCCAGTCTTACAACTCTATTTTATTGCAATTACATTTAAATAATTTTTTCTTCTTCATCCTGAGAGGAAACAGGATGTAGAGCAGAAACAACTACCATCAAAGACAAGAAAACTGGGGCTCTAGTGTCACTTCTGATAGTGGTTATGTGATCCTGGACAAGTCAGAACCTCTCAATGCTCCAGGTCACTCTAAGATTATAGATTGCCAAGAAATAAAGTGACATGAAAGTCAGGTATGGTAGACGTTGTTTTCTAACAAACTAACTTCAAAAAAAAAAAACCCACCAAAGAACAGAAACAAAGATAATCTTTACCTTGGTTAGGTTCAAAGCAGTCTGATGAAACAAAATGGAATTGTGGGGAAGGGAGCGGAAAAAGCAAATAAATTTGAAACCCAATATCTTGTATGAAAAGAATTTCTGTATCTAAAGAAGATCATTCAATTAGTTAAAAGGGAATGTTTTTTTCTCATGATTTAAAAAGGCATTGCTTCATTCTGAATACTATTGCAAATTGAAGAGAAACTGCTTTGACCCATGGGGGACATTAGCCTTTCACTATGAAGAATCCATCTTTTGATTCTACAAAAACATCAAATTTTGAACAATTGATCTAGGTAGAAATGTGGGTTTTGGAGAACTTTAGCCTCTCTCTCTCTCTCTCTCTCTCTCTCTCTCTCTCTCTCTCTCTCTCTCTCTCTCTCTCTCTCTCTCTTTCCCTCTGTCTCTCCAAGTCTATCTGTCTTTATTTTTCTTCCTCTCTATCTGATTTTTTTTTCTTTTTTGCCAAGGATGTTTAGGGTCAAATGAATTTCTCAAAACCTTCATTCTTTTTAATTATTATATTAGTTCTTTTTTCTCTAGTTTTCTGATGTTCAATTGACACGTTGTTTTAAAAAATGTTTTTTTTCCATTCCTATTCTTTCCAGGCTTATTGTCTTTCCTTTTTTATTCAATTTCCACAGATTTTCCTCTCAAAACCATTCACCTGAACACTGCATTCCAGCACTTTCTGTAATGTAGCAAACACAAACCAATCATAGTTTTGTTTTTTTTAATTTATTTGTAAACTAACAAAAGCAAATCTGCCTCCAAACAATCATACCCAGGTTTAATCATATTCAAATCTATCAAGAAGATGGACAGGGGGCAAAAACAAAAATAAACAAAAAAAAAGCTTTGAGAGAAAAAAAAAAGCCATGCATAGTTAAAACACTCAACAATTCCACAGATGCACAAAACTGCATAATTCATTATTACTGACTAGTCTTTTATTAGGAGTATTAAAAAGATGAATAGTCCATGCTAAGTGTCAGCTGCAGGGCATGTTGTATCTTGTTCATTCTCAGGCCAGCCGTGGCTCAAGT
The DNA here is from genome assembly GCF_037893015.1 of Macrotis lagotis. NCBI lineage: Eukaryota > Metazoa > Chordata > Mammalia > Peramelemorphia > Peramelidae > Macrotis > Macrotis lagotis. Next base: position 552,235,496 of record NC_133658.1, read on the forward strand.
CCTCCAAATGATTCATAATGCAGACCTTTAGAGAAAGTGAATGCAACTAAAACATGTAATAGATTTGGCATATTAAACTAATAAGCTTTGGTAAAATGCCCTTTCTGCAGCAAGCATTCTGCAGGTGTCCCATGAAGACAGAAGACAGTGTGAATTCAACTACCTTTCCCATTAAAGTTGGTTTTATTTTCAATTTTACTTTGTTTGTCCCTTAGAAATGCCAAGACTAAAGCAATAAACTTTCTACAGTAAAATTCTATCATGATGTATTCCAATCTTTATCAAATTAGTATATCTACCCATCCATTTTTTCCCTCTTGGGAGCAATTTTACACCCAAAAAAATTTTCTAAATGAATCCTTAAACAACACTAAATGTCTAAGTTCAAGTACAAATGTAAGTCACCTCCAGAATGCTTTGGATTTTTTCAGTCCTTGAGAACTTACCTATGAAAGTAAGCAGGCAGAGAACTCATTCAAAAACAACTTTTACTGACTGGTTTGTAATGATCAATGATGAAATATAATTTTATTTCAAAGGCCATATGTTCCCAAAAGGACAAGAACATTAAGTGAATTGTAGTTACTGTGGATAATTGTGACAAACCAAACTGGCTGCTTATTATTCTTTGAATTGCATTTATTCCAGGTACTTTGTGAGATCTCTCTCTTTGCTCATGCTGCTACCTTTTCCAGTAATTTCCTCCTCAATTTTCTTGCCTTCTCTAAATCCAATCCTGGAAGCCCAGTCTAATTTTTACTTTCACCTGTGGAAAGTATCTGGTCATTAATGATTGCTTCCTGCTCTGAATTATGCTCCGAACTCTGACACCTAACATTGTCTCTACCATGCTGTTGATACTACATTTGCTAACTTGTGCTAATCACTTTAGTTATTTAGCTTGCCTTTTTTAGCTTCCCTAACATTTCTCCCATTTATGCCTTTTTTTCTACTTACCCAGCCATCACCTGCTTCTGATATTCATCATCTTTATCTGTGCTATTGCAATAACCTTTCAGATATTTCTCTGCTTCAAATATTCCCTTACTGCAACCCAACTTCCATGCAGCCACCAAATCAATTTCCTTATACATCTAGTCATGTCTCATAAATGATTTAAACATATTATTTCATTTTGGTTTCACTGCAGTCATAAAAGTAGGTGTATTATTATACCTTTTTGTTTTTACATATTAGGAAATTGAGGCAAACAGAAGTGAAATGACTTGTACAGGGTCACACAGCCAGTAAAGTTGTCTGTGGAAGGATATGAATTCAGTTATTCCTGACTTCACGGCTTATATTCTTTCTACTGTGCAGTTTAGCTGCTTATATAATATGTCTAAATGCTTACTGATTGATTGATTTTTTTCCCCCAAGCTACTAGAATCTAAACCCCTTTAATATCTCTTTATTTCTTGAAATTGTAGTAACATATTGATCATTAAATGCTGATGTAATATGAAATCTGATTAGATAAAAGATAATTGGCTAAATTATGTGTTTTTGTTGGAGTTGAAGTAACAAAAATAAGTAAGATATTAATATTAGTTCCTATGCTATTCAAATTCCTGATAATTTGACCCAGACTTTCTGAGTAGATAGATGATAGTAATTGTTCTGTAATTAAATCATATTGAGTTTCTGCCTCTTCCCCTTCAGGTGTAATGTTTTCTTCACCTGATTTGTTCTCCCTATTCATCCTCATATTTTTAACATTGAAGGCTAACTCAGTTACTTCCATTGTATCTCATTCTGCTTTCTTGTCATTGTCAACTAAGTGGTTCAATGAATATAGTTAACAGCCCTGGAGTTGGGAAGACATGAATTAAAATCCAGCCTGTGTCACCTTGGGCAATTCACTTAATCTCTATCTTAGTTTCTTCACCTATAAAATAATGAAAATAATAGTGCCTATCTCCCATCATTGTTGTGAAAAATCAAATGAAATAATAATTACAAAACACTAGAAAAATATCTGGCAAATAGAAAGCCCTATATAAATACTAGTTATTATTATATTAGTGTTTGCTTTAAATAAATTCACTATCTTGGCATATAGGTTCTAGCCAAGACCACAGAGATGATGAGGTTGACATACGTATTGTCAGAGCTAGCTCGATGTTTGGGAGGTTCCAAAGGAAAATATGGGAGACAAGATGTATTACTATCAAATTGAAGGTCTATACTACTGTGCTGATCTCATTGTTGTATGGAATTGAGATTGGAAAATCTACCACATGCCAGGAAACTGAATCACTTCCAAATGAATTGTCTTAGGAGGAAGATTCTGAAGATCACTTGGCAAGATAAGGTACTGAATATTGTGGTCTTTACTCAAGTTGAATTGTCAAGCACTTAAAACTCTCCTGCAGAAAGTACAACTCTGATGGGATTGTCACATTGTTTAAATGCCACGCATAGTTTGCTTAAAAGACTATTTTACAGAAAATTCACACAAGGTTAGTGTTCACATGGAAATAAGAAGAAGTAATACAAAGGCAATCTCAAGTTCTCTCAGAAGAGCTTTGGAATCAATTGAGAGATCCAGAGAGGTATGTTCTTATCAAAGAAGATGCTTTGCTGTAAAGGGAAAATAGATTTTCAGGAGCTTAAAAGAAACAAGTAATGTACAAAGTTAGCAACATCTCCATTTCAAATGATCATATGGACTATTTATGCCCAACTTGTGGCAGAGCCTTCTGAACTCATAATAGTTGATCTGATCAGCCAGGCAGACACATTATCATCCTAACAGTGACAGATTTTGATCTTTTTTGAGCATGAAGGACAATAACCATTATTATCTAGTCTTACTGATCTACCCCTATTTAGATCTAGTTAATCATAATTTAAACTGTTCTATAGAACAATACACACAATCATAAATTAGTGTCAAAATGATAGGCAGCCTGATATAATGTATAGAGCTGGTATCAAAACCAGGAAGACACGGTTTGAAGTACTAAGTCATGTAATATGTTATCTCTGTGAACCAAGCAAGTCACTTCATCTTTCAATGCAGTAGGCAACTCTCTAAGACCTTAAGTGGAAAAAAATGAGAAATCTGCATTGTTAAAGCATATTTTCTTAAACAATAATATTACAGGCTCATACTCTAGCAATATTAATCTCCAACTATTGCACATGTAGCTATTTCTTCAGGAAGACTAAATGGTTTTAAGAGCAGGAACTGAATATTTCATTCCTTTATCTAGTACAGTATTAGGTACAAAAAAGATGCTTCTTTTATATACCAGAAATGAATTGAAATAGTATTAGGAAGATAATTCCAAATTTCAGTTAGTGAAAATATCAGTCTGGTTTTTATTTTTCCCCATGTAAGTCTATAGATCACCTGAAATCTTTTTATGTATCTCAGATTAAGAAACTCTACTTTAGATCATGTACTTTATGATAAGGACTTCTCACCTCCCCATCATAAGACTATGAAGCTTTTTGCTCCTTATTTCCATGAAAATCAAATATTTGTTCATGTTTTTAGAGAAAATATATTCTTTGTTTCATTCATGAGGTAAAAAGATACACAAGCATGATAACCTTCAAAGAGAAAATCTATATGCCTTTAGCAGGATTCAGCTAATGACAAAACAATTATCTGCCCTTCTATTCTCTGCCTCCCTCCCCCCAAATGGCCACTTTTAAATAATAAAATTAGATACTTCATCTTTTAATGTGTTAGACTTCTTACACAATGACCCCAGTCTCATAATTCTGAAACCAGCATAAATGAAATTTGAGTATTTTATGAGAACTAAACAAAATGTTTCCATTCCTAAGAGTCATTTGGACTTCGGCTTTTAGAATTTCAAACAAACTCAAATTCTATACTCAATACGTCATAGGTTGGATACTCCACAAACCACCACTGACAAAAAGGGTTGCCAAAATCAATTTCAAGCCTAAATACAGAAGTTCAGTGTTGCTCCAAGCTCAAAATTTGAGGCTTCCATAACAAATACCTTCTGTTTTAAGGGCTTTATTTTTCCTCAGAAGGACAAGTGTGTTGGCAGCTTGTTTATACCAAAAAAAGAAAAAAAATCCCCAAAATTCAGATGCACATAATGACATGTGGGCTGATTCTGACAGTCCAAACATTGAATGAGGGGGAAATTACCCAACTTAATAGATTCTACATCACATAGCAGAGAAAATGAAAGTTATTTTTCACTATCTTATTTTAGCGAAGCAACTATAGCAAAACTATCTAGCATGTTATTTCTTCCACTGGAGGAAGGTCAAGAACATATATTGATTTTTTTTTTTTTGTACATTGGCTGGAGTTCTATTATGAAAGACCACCCAAACCAGGTTCACTTACTATGTTTTCTTTTGGTCTAATAATCCTTTAGGAGTTTTGGCTTGAAGTCCAATACACATTGCAGTTCTATTGTAATTCAGGCATATTTGATTTATAATAGGCTATTTCAATTAAAATCAAAATAATTTTTCTGAAATCCATATCCCAGCATGCCTGATACAACAAAGAATTAGACACCTCAAATCCCTGTTCTCTGGAATCAAATTTAATTTCTTTTTCACATAATAATGCTTCAACAGTTTCAGAACATTTATCTAAACTTATTTCCTTCTTCTCTTATTTGAGCCAAATATGCCCATTTCCTCCAACTAATCCTGAAATGACAGGTTCTCCATTTCCCTTGACATCCTAGCAGCTCTTGCTTGGGATGTGACAGAGAACCAGATTGGCAAGGTTATGTGGTGTTCAGCCCTTAACACAATATTACATTTAGATAGTGTCCAGTTAGAGTAGGATATAACAACACATTTGCTTCCTTCATTCTAGAAAATATGTTGATATTAATTTAGCCTAAACCAAAATTCACTTTTTTTATTGTCATGTCACAATATTGACTCTAATTGAGCATGGATTTCACAAAAAGTGTTTATTTCTCAGATAAACCATAATTTAACTACATCACTACCAGCTTGTACTTATAGAATTGCTTTTTGGAGAATCTAAAAGTAGTTCTTTATACTTATATTTAAAATATAGATTACCACTATAAAGGCACTAATATTGTGTGACCCTAGGCAAATCCCTTGATAAAAGTTAGCATTTATATAGTGAACCAAGGTTTAAAAAGTATTTTATAAATATGTTCACATTATCTTCACAAGAGTCATGTAAGATAGTTACTATTATTACCAACTTAAAGATGAGGAAACTGAGACAGCCAGAGGTTAAGAAACTTACCAGAGATATATAGTTAGTAAGTTTTCAAGGCTGAGTTTGAATTCAGATGTTCCTAACTTCAGGTCTACCTCTGATCATTGCACTCACTACCTTAATCTCTTTGGGCCTCTGTTTCTTCATCTAAATAATGAATAGGTGAGACTTGGTGATCTTAAAGGTCCTTTCCAGCTCTATGTTTATGAGCCTGTCAACTTATGAATTTATTAAAATTTTATATATCAGTATAACATCTTTTTTCCTTAATCTGAGAGAGTGAGAATAATATAATGTATACATATAAATATAGAAATGGGTGGTTATGTAAAACAATGCTAAAATTGACTTTGAGCCTGGCCTCAGGAAGACTCATTTTCCTGAGTTCAAATCTGCCCTCAAAAATTTACTGTGTGACCTTGGGTAAGTCACTTAACAGTTTGCCTAGGAGAATAAAATGGCAAACCATCCCAGTATTTTTGCCAAGAAAACTCCCAAGTGGGTTCTCCAAAAAGTCAGGCACAACTGAAAAAAATGGTTGAACAACATAAATATAGAGATCCATATGCATATATTATTGCTTTAATCTGTATAGAACCATTTGTATCCCCACTCTGCTATGCCTGGTATTAGTTCAATCTGAAATATCAAACCAAATTTTTATAATTATGTGCTATATGTCTCTAACCAAATAATTATTATAAATATTGAAGTGAAAAATTTTCCTGAAGTGAAGAATAAACTATTTCATATAATGAACAGAATGTAGACCTAAGAGTCAGAAAGGTCTTGATTCTAGTGTTTGTCTTAGTGATATAATGACTCTTTGATTTTGGTGAAGTCACTTAACTTCTCAGGGTCACAAGCAATTTTCTAAGAACATAAGCAATACCCAAGACAAATGTGTGTGTTTATCCCCTCTCAGATGGAATGTAAGTTATTTATATAAAATGAAAGATCTCATCTAATTATATTTTTATGACTATAAATAGCTATATGAACTGTGGATTATTATAATGTAATATTATTATGCTATAAGAAATTACTAATGGGATGATTTCAGAAAAACCTGCAAAGACTTCCATGAACTAATGCTGAGTGAAGTCAACAGAACCTGTAAAATATTGTAGAAAGTAACAAAAATATTGTTTGATGAAGAACCGTGAATACTTAGCCAATGCCAGCAATAAAATGATCCAAGATATTCCCAAAGGATTAATGATGAAGCAGACTATTCACCTCCAGAGAAAGAATTGATATTGATTGAATAAAGATTGAACTATGCTTAAAAATTAAAATGTCATCTTTTATGAAAATCTATAATTTCATATTATAAATGCCCTTGTGTGGCATCAATCATGCTTTTATTTTAATAACTTTTGAAAGTCTTAGGAAATATTCTTTTAATTACCTCCCTGTAAATACAGAATATTCACATAATACACTTACAGTTGCATTTTAGAGAAGATATGAGGATCCCACACATACCTTACATAGTACTCCCAAAGATAGCTTTGGCTTCTATTCAAGTTCCTTTAGGTTCTTCCTCAATCTGGACTTGTCTATTACTAAGGACTCAGATTTACAAAGCAGAAAAACAGCTTGGATTTTAGAGCAATAGTTGGGCTTTGTTATAAAATACCTGATTGATTCAACATATCTTTGGAGAACTTCATTTATATCCAGTTTTCTGGGCACAATCCCAGATTTTTGTCTTTGCTTCAGAAGTTTATGAATATTTTCTCTTAAGTTCTATGTTTAAGAAATCTTTGCTGTCCATAAATGGAAAGTTCAATATATTCTACTTTAATGGAAAAGTGATAGCCTCCAGCATCTCTCTTTGGCAGAAAAGACTTTGCAAAAGTGAAAACTCAGTAGGGACAATACCAATGACTTTTATTTCTATATTAGTCAGCTTAATTAACTCCTTTAAACTTATCCACAGCCAACTTATTCTATTTCTTTAAATTATGACAATAATTGGAGACCTGAAATTTTGGAGAGATGATCAGGGTAGAAATTATAATGTGGAGGAGAGGATTAGGAAAAGGAATAAGGATAGGAATAGGGACAGGGATATGATATGGACAGGAATACAAATAGAGATAGAGATACCGACTGGGTTTGTGATTTCACTGACATACAAAATTCCCAGGAGAGGAAACTCCTCCTATTGTTCCAGGTTCATGCATTCTCTGAAACTTAATGTAGGTACTTAATGAAATTTTATTGAGTAATTGATTAAAAAGATGTGTAGGGGGTTATTTTTGGTCAGGATCATACAGCCAAAACATGTCAGAAGGGAAATTTTAGCAAAATCAACATAGAAATGTAACTAACATTTATTTTCTTCAAAATATAAGGACAGCAAGCTGGCACAGTGGATAGAACATCGACCCTGTAGTGAGGAGTACCTGAGTTCAAATCCAGCCTCAGACACTTAATAATTACCTGTGTGGTGTTGGGCAAGCCACTTAGCCCCATTTGCCTTTCAAAAAACCTAAAGAAATATTAATGTAGGGGGCCACTAGGTAATGCAGTGGATAAAACACTGGCCCTAGAGTCAGAAGGACCTCAGTTCAAATCCAGTCTCACACACTTAATAATTCTCCAGCTGTGTGACCTTGAGCAAGTCACTTAACCCCTTTTCCTTAAATAAATAAAAATTTAAAAAACATTAGTGTAATCCAAGACAAATAAGAAACAACTAATTAAATTGCCCTTAGTCCTAGAGGTAGTCTTTCCCAGTAAGCATTAGGATGAATTAAAGAAGATCTATGGGGGTTAAAAAACTCATATGTTAGATTTATTCTAGAAGTATTGGACATGGCCAGTAAATTAGGCATAATTTATTTGATCATGATTTCAGAGAATAAAAGTCAACTAGAAATTTACTTCTATAAACCAAGTTTTTAGTGGGACATGAATAAATTGGAGAGAATCCATATGAAGAATACCATGAGTATGAAAAGCCTCAAGAATCTGTCATGCAAGAATTGATTAAAGGAACTAGGGACCTTTCCCTTGGAGAAGATAAGACTTAATGGGGACATATTCATTTTTTAAAGTCTTTGAAGGGATTTCATATGGAAAAGGGATTCAAAATGCTCTGCTTGGCATCAGATAACACAACCGGAGCAATGATTAGACAATAATTTGCATACATTGAGTTATTTAGGTTTATGTCCAATAAAAGGAAACCCTTGTTAAAAATTAGTTTTAAATTCACCAAATAGTTGGATCCCTCTAAGTCCAAGTCTAAGGACTTAACCATTGTTAAGCATCTACCTTGTGCCAGGTGTGTGCCAAGCACTGGTAGTAAAGATTAAGCAGAACCATGTATCTGCTTTCAAGAAGTTTAACTGGGGGCAGGGGAGGGAAGAGGATATAAACAACTATGTAAAAATAATATTAAGTTAGACATAAACCAAGATGCAAAGGCACAAGTTTAAGGAGAAATGGGTTAGTATTCTGTAGATGATAGTTTAACCAAGATTTGAAGGAAACCAGAGAAGTCAAGGAATGGATATTAGGAGAGAGTAATTTATTGGCATGAGGGAGTCAGTGAAGACACATAGAGTGTCTGTCATCAAACAAAGTGTGACTGACCATTCTTATGGAATATTTGCATAGGGGATTTGTTTCAGGGTGCTGATTGAAATCAATGGAATTTAAGCCAATTTCCAACTTTGAGATTCTGTGAAAATCAAGTACTGGAAAAAATTGGTTGCTCTTATGACAAATGCTGGATGACATTGGACAAATAGATTAATTTTTCTGTACACTAATTGCTTATCTATGAAACTGAGTGGGTGGGGAACTCATTTTCCAGTGCTGGTATAATGATTAACTGATAATTATTATGAGGTAATTGATAGGAACTGTCCTATGAATTCCTAAAATGAAGACTGATATGCATATTGTTTTAATAAAACAAAGTTATCTTAATTTTAGATAGTTATTGATGAGCATCAGTCCTCTAGTGTCCAAGTTCTCCAACTCATAGTTTAATACTAAACCTAATAACACAACCCTTGATTTCTTATGAGAAATAACCATTTGTCTTTTGAGCCATTATTTAAGAGGAGCCAGTGTGACTGCCAAAGGGGGCTTGAAATTAAATGCTAAAATGATTTTTTTAACAGATAAAAATAATTTTATTTGAGTGTGATTTCTTGATACTTATGGAATTGAAAGTGATTCATTTTATAACTGGAAATTCATTTTCTTTTGGAATCTACTGGATGAATGCAAACCTCATTTAAACTTCAAATATGCAATTTCATCTGCACATTAATTTTTTAACAAAATTAAAAGTCTAAGAGCAAAATGCAAATAGTCCTCCTTTGACAACATAATTGATATTAACTTTAGATTCTTCATTGTCTATATTCAGTACATATAACATGTAGAGAGAAAAAACAGTCATGCAATTGTACCATGATTATTTTTATTGCTTACCAATGCCACAGATATCACCAAATGAGATAAAGACATGAGAATCAATGATTATAAATGATTCAGAAAAGTGTCCAAAAATATTTCTATCATTTTTATTGATGTTTTAGCATTTTGTAACAAGGTTTATAACAAGAAAATGCCACAACAGGGATGATCTACATTATTTCTTAAGGATTAGACTATTGCAAACACTTTCTCATATATTATGAAGGAAGAAGACTACAGTTTCAATTCCCCATTTTGACTGCTCAAAATTACCTCTTTTTTTAGTTTTTTTTTTTTTTTTTTTTTTTTTTTTTGCGAGGCAATGGGGTTAAGTGCCTTGCCCAAGGCCACACAGCTAGGTAATTATTGAGTGTCTGAGGCCAGGTTTGAACTTAGGTACTCCTGAGTCTAGGGCTGGTGCTCTATCCACTGCGACACCTAGCTGCCCTGAAAATTACCTCTTCATAACTAAAGCCTTCCAATTGAAAACCATTTATGTTTCCAGGGTAGAGCAAAGATGGTGTTGTGAAGCTAGCATGTTCCAGGAGCTTTTTTTTCTACCAAAGATAAATGAGCCTCTGCTCTGACATTCAAGCTACAGATCCTATTAAGAAAAAGAAAAGATCCAAAGAAGTTTTCAGCAATAGACATCATGGAGGATCTTCAGTGAAGTTCTGTCTCTTTGTGGGAAAAGGGGAAGTAAAGTCCTGGAGGCAGGAGAGCTGGGAAAGCCAGCAGGAGGCTTTTAGTCATAGTGCAATCCAGGGCCCAACAGCTTAACGAGAGCAGAGGTACCAGCAGCTAGATAGCAAGCTAGATGGGAGATTCCCAAATCCAAACAACGTGTGAACCCTGGGAACTCCAGGGGAAAAGACATAACTGAATGGGGAACAAACCCCTGCTAAGTCACAACCTGGGCATAAAAGAGGAAACAAAACTCTGCAAAGGTAAGGCCTGGATGACATAGGCAACATTTTGGCCAGTGACAAACCAGGGATCCAGCCCCAGTCAAAAAAGAAAAGAAAAGAAAACCTTGAATTTCTGCTCCCTATACCCCAGGAGCAGAGCTAAAACAACAAAGATGAGCATAAAAGCTAAAAGAACTCATTATGGAAAACTAATTTACAGCCAAATGACAGCAATGCAATGTCTTAAGAAAAAATCAGTGAAAAATCACTCACAAGGGAAGTATCAAAATAGTCTATAAATTGGACTCAAATACAAAAACTCATCAAAGAGCTTAAAAATGACTTTAAAAATCCAAAGAAGAGAGGAAGAAGAAGAATGGGAAAAGAACTATATAATGCAGGAAAATTGTGAAAATTTGAGAGAATTCAACACCTTTTAAAAGGAAACACAAAAGGTAATTGAAGAAAATAAAACACTAAAAATTAAAATTTAGGAAACAGAAACCAATGACTCTTCAAGACTACAAGATTCTCTCAATCAAAATAAAAATACTGAAAAAACTGAAGAAAATGTAAAGCAATGTTTAGGAAAAACAAATGACCTCTAAAATAGATCCAAAAGAGACAATCTACAAATCATCGGACTAGTAGAAAGCCTAGATCAAAAAAAGATCCTGGAAAATATCATGCAGGAAATTATAAGGGAAAAGTGTACAAATCTGCTACCAGAAAACAATATAACCATTAAAAGAATCCACAGAACCCCTCCAGAAAGAGACCCCAGGATAAAAACTCCAAGGGCTGCTATAGCCAAATTCCAGAACTCTCAAATAAAGGAGGGAATATTGCAAGTAGCAAAAAGAAAACAATTGAAATATAAAGGAAACACAAAAACTCACAGGACCTATTAGCCTCAACATCGAAGGATCTGAAGACCTGAAATACCATATATTGGAGAGCAAAGGACCTGGGATTACAATCCAAAATGTACTACCCTGCAAAATTCAGCATATACTATTAGGGAAAAAGTTGGATGTTCAACAAAATAGAGCACTTCCAGAATTTCATGACACAAAGACCAGTACTGAGCAGAGAATTCAGTTACAAATTACAGGACTCAAGAATTATATAAAAAAGTAAATGAAAAGGGGAAGGAAAAAACAAGACTTAAACAAAAAAAATGTTGGTCAAGACCATCAAATTGTATGGCAGAGTTCTAAAGAATTATAAGTGTTATAACAAGATATATACTTCTAATTCTTTAGAACTTTATTCCTCTTAAGATAATTATAGGCTCTAATATAATTGAAGAGATTGGATATAAAGGACATAGTTATAGTTTTGTCTTGTCTCTCCATTGAAGAGGTCCAAGATAACATCACTGTGTTTGAGACAAAAAAATTAAGTGTCTGATTATGCTTTGACCCACTGTAAGGATGCTGTGGATATTTACAAAAATACAAAATTCCAAGGTTAACAGAAGAGTAATAAATTACTTAACCCCATTTCAGAAAAAGATATTGGAGAAACTATCAATAAACTCCCTAAGAAAAAGTCTTCAAATCCAGATGCATTTACAAGTGAATTCTACCAAACATTTAAGAAAAAAATTGATTCCTATTCTACATAAACTTGGAGAAGAAAGAGTTCTGCCAAAGTCCTTTCATGACACCAATATGTTGCTGATTCCTGAACCAGGAAGAATCAAAACAGACAAAGAAAATTATAAACCAATCTCCCTATTGAATATTGATGTGGAAATCTTAAATAAAATTTTAGCAATGAGACATCAACAAATTATTGCTAGGATAATATACCATGACCAGGTAGGATTTATACCAGGTATAGAGGGATGGTTCAATATTAGGAAAACACTCAATATAATTGAATATATTGATAATAAAACAAACAGAAATACTATGATTATCTCAATAGATGCTGAAAAAAGACTCTGATAAAATACAGCATCCATTCCTATTAAAAACACTAGAAAGCTTAGGGATAAATTGAGTTTTGCTTAAAATAATAAATAATATAGATCTGAAACCCATCAACAAATTTTATATGTAATGGCAATAAACCTGGAGCATTTCCAATAAAATCAGGGATAAAACTGGGATGGCTATTATCACCATTATTATTCAACATAGTTTTAGAAATGCTAGCTGTAGCAATGAGAAGAAAAAGAAATTGATGAAATCAATATTGGCATTGAGGTAGCAAAGCTTTCACTCTTTGCAGATGATATGATGGTATACATTTAGAACCTGAGAAAACCATCTAAAAAAATCCTTGAAACAGTTAACAAATTCAACAAAGTAGCAGGATAGAAAATAAACTCACATAAATCATCAGCATTTCTATATTTGAACAATAAAGCCCAGAAGCAAAAGATAGAAAGAGAAATTTCATTTAAAGTAACTATACATAATATTGAGCACTTGAGCACTTCTCACCCAAATAAAGTCAGATCTAAATAACTGGAACAATGTCAATTGCTCATGGTTAGGTTGAACTAATATAATAAAAATGACAATTTTACCCAAATTAAATGATTTAGTCAATCAAACTACCAAATAATTATTTACAAAGCTTGAAAAAATAGAAATAAGATTCATCTGGAGCAACAAAAGGGCAGGTGAATTGATGAAAAATATGGAAAGGAGGGTAGCCTAACAGATCGAAAACTATACTTTAAAAAAGCAATCATCAAAACTGTCTGGTACTGATTAAGAAACAGAGCAATGGATCAGTGAATTAGGATAGGTTCAAAAGACACTACAATAAATCACTCCAGCAGTCTATTGTTTGACAAACCCAAAGATATCAGCTTTGGGGATAAGAACTCATTATTTGACAATTGTTTTTTTTTGTTTTGTTTAGTTTTTTTTTTTCAAGGCAATGGGGTTAAGTGGCTTGCCCAAGGTCACACTGCTAGGTGATTATTAAGTGTCTGAGGCAAGATTTGAACTCGGGTACTCCTGACTCCAGGGCTGGTACTCTATCCACTGTGCCACCTAGCTGCCCCATTTGACAACAATTGTTGGGAAAACTGGAAGATAGTATGGCAAAAGCTACGCATAGATGCATATCTAACACCCTATGCCAAAATAAGGTTAAAATGGGTACAGGATTTAGACATAAAGGGTGACACCATAGATAAATTAATAGTCCAAGAAAAGGGGTAAATTTATGACCAATAAAAATTAGAGTACATGACAAACTACAAAATGAATTGCTTTGATTATATTAAATTAAAAAGTTTTTGCATTAAAGAAATCAATGCAGGGGCATCTAGGTGTCGCAATGGATAGAGCACCGGCCCTGGAGTCAGGAGTACCCGAGTTCAAATCTTGCCTCAGACACTTAATAATCACCTAGCTGTGTGGCCTTGGGCAAGCCACTTAACCCCATTTGCCTTGCAAAAACCTAAAAAAAATCCCAAAACAAAAAAAAATCAATGCTGTCAAAATTAGAAGGAAAACAGATAGTTAGGAAACAATCTTCACAATTAGAAGTACTGACAAAGGCCTCATTTCTGAAATATATAGTGGTTTATTTTTATTAGGTTCCAAGTCATTCTCCATTTGTTAAATGATCAAAGGTTATGAATAGACAGTTTTCAAATGAAGAAATTAAAAGTTTAATAATCAAATGAAAAATGCTCCAAATCATTATTGATCAGAGAACTGCAAATTAAAACAACTATGGGATATCACCTCACACCTATAAGATTGTCTAAGACAAGAAAAAAGGAAAATGATCAATGTTGGAGAGATTGTGGGAGGATTGGGACATTTATTCATTGCTTTTGAAGTTGTGAACAGATCCAACCATTCTGGAGTGCAATATGGAACTATGGCTAAAGAGCAATAAAATGTTCATTCCCACTGATCCAGCAATTCCAATTCTAGGCCTATATCTAGAAGAAATCATAAAAATGTAAAATATCCCACATGTTCCTTTTGTAGTGGTAAAGAATTGGAAAGTAAGGGGATGCCCATCAATTGGGTAATGGCTATACAAATTATGGTATATGAATATTATGGAATATTATTGTTCTATAAGAAAACATAAATGGTCGGATTGAAGAGAAGCATGCAATGACATACAGGATCTTATGCTGAGTGAAGGTAGCAGAACCAAGAGAACAATATACACATTAACAACAACATTGTGAGAAGAACAACCTTGATGGAATTTGTTCCTCTCAGCAGTTCAGAGAACTAGGACAACCATATCAGACCAGCTATGGACAATGTTATCCCTATCCAGAGGAAGAAAAACAAAACAAAACAAAAAACAATCCTTCAGAATCTGATGAATATTTTATAAAAATTATCTCATATATATATATATAAATATATATATATATATATCTTTCTCTTAATCCTAATTCCTCATTCTGAAATTAACTAAACTGTAAATATGCTCATCAAAAATATGCATGTACAATGTTAACCTGACTGCTGCTGAGGGGAGGAGAAATGGGAAGGGAGGCTGGAAGGAAATTTTGGAATTAAAAATATTCATTTCCATATAGATAAAAAATGCTACTCAAAAAAATATAAAGAAAGAAAACCATTTATACTAAGACATAGCATTACCCCTTGGGTGTCCAGGAGTACAAAAATTTACAGTTTAATTAAATAGTGAAATATGAACCAAGGTAAGTATCTATAATGCCTATTAAATTATTATATTTTGACATTAGAATTCAATGTGTCAAATGAAAATATCTGTGACTGTAGAAAATATGGTGTCTCTTTCCAGATATCTGTGAAGAGAACAATAGAGACAAATCTTTCAACCCTAATACATGAATAATAGAATAAAATTTTCCAATGCAAATAACATCAAATTTTATTAAGAGTAACAATCAAAGCTACTTTATATTGGTTTTTAAATATAGACAGACTCTGTAAGGAAGAATAAGAAGCAAGTAAAATTAATAACCCAATTTTTGATAAAACCTTATCTATAAATTACTAAGAAGAAACAATCCAAACTTGGCAAGAATCATCGAGAAAAAATCACTCATTTAGGACTTGTATCACAAAAACTAAAATGGAAGTATGGTCTTAATATTAAGGATCACACCATAAAGTGATTAGAAGAGAACTAGATCACATAGTTTTCACAGTTGAAGATAAGGAGTTGTAAAATTGTAAATTTGTAAATTTCTTAAATAAATTATAAATTTAATTGCAAATTGTAAAATAAATTGAAAATTTTATTTTGTAAATTGTAAATTTTATAAATTGTAAATTGCAAAATAAATAAGGTATACTGAAGTTATAAAAGATAAAAAATTGATAATTTTTATTAAAGTACTTTAGAAGTTTTGATTTATTAATATTAAGGTAACTATAATAAGAAGAGTAGAATATAATTGGAAAAAATTCCTATATTTGTAACAGATTGCTGTATATCATGGATAAGAAATGTAGTTAATGTAAAAGCAAAAGTTAAAAAGAGATAGACATTAATGTACATATACATACACATACAAAAATGTTTAAATAAACATACATAAAATATATGCCCCCCAAATATATGCATAAATATGGTCTAGAACATGGGAAATCATACATGATGTGCACTAGAATGTAATTATGCATATTGGGATCCAGGTCAAAAAGTATGAAGCTTATCCTTAAATCAATTTTTAATTTAAAATTTTAATATTTAAATTGAATGAGGGTAGACTAAGAAGTGAGTCAAGTAACTCCTATAAATAGTGATCCTGCAACCTATTTCATTGGTACTGTTTGAAATCCTAAAGGAAGAAATGTTGTTGAAGTATAACCAATGTAAGCAAGAAGTCTAACATTTAATAACCCCTTATTTTAACTGATGATCTGGGCTAATGAAGTGATGTTTAGTTTCCAGTTATCAAATGAGCATAAGTGCTATATTTCCTTTATAAGTATTCTAAATTTTGAGACCTTAAGACTAGTCACCCCCATTCAAGTTCTAACTTTGGTCACATCATAACTAGGTATTCAGTTTTTGGCAGAATATTTTATAGTATTTTCCCAATAAATTAATACTGATATTTTGCTTCCAGTTCACCACCATATCCTTCTAAATTCTTTCTTATTTTCTGTCCCAGAGAAGCATCCTCTTTCAAATAAAAAAAAATTAAAAGCTCATCAAGACTAACAATACATTGCAATAAACTGGCATCGTATGCAGAAAACAATTCTCCAAACATACCTGTCCTAACCTCTACCAAAAAAAAAAATGGAGGGAAATGATGACTTTTATATACACCTTCTTTAGGATCAAGCTTAGGCTTTACACTTTGGCATTTAATTGTATTTGTTTTCATTGCATTTTGCCATTTACATATGTAATTATTACATATATGTATATAACATATGCAGACTATGTGTGTGTTTAGTCATTTCAATAGTTGTGTCCAACTCTTCATGATCCCATTTGAGCTTTTCTTGACAACTATACTGGAATGGTTTGACATTTCCTTTTCCAGTTCATTTTACAGATGTGGGAACGTCACATACTTAATACCTATCTGAGGATAGATTTGGACTCATAAAGATGAGTCTTCTTGATTTCAGGATCAGTGTTCTATGCTCTTCATTACATAACTGTGTATGTAAATTGTATGTATGCAAACATCTATCTATTAATTTATTTTTCTTTCCTGGTAATGCTGGCTACTGTTTACTTCAATTGATACACATTCCAATAATTTTTGCAAATATACAAAATTTTTTAAGAAGGTGGATAATATTAAGAGAAAGAATGACAAAGATGGTGAAGGGGCTATACTCTATCATGCTATTGTCACTAGAGATGTTCAATCAGGGTAAAAAAAAAAAGGTTTCTAAAATATTCATCCAGAAAATGAATTAGATTTATTTTTACCTTCTTTCCAGGGAAGAAGTCTATGTTTTAAATTGTGGGAAGGAAGATTTCATCAAAGCCTAAACTGAAACTTCCATTGTGGTTATAGGTTCATGATTCATGTTTCATGACTAAACTGAACAGTCAATTATAGGATGCTGTGTAAGCATTTCATGTATTATTTTGAGGGGAGAAATTTGGACTAGATGACTTCTGAGACCTTTACCAATAATATTGGTAGAAACTACAAATCAATACACTTTTCTAATTTCCTTGCACTCCAGAGTCAACTTTTTTAGTAAATAGAATAGGAAACTAACTGTATGTATATTTGAACAATATGGAAAGACTCTGGTCTGACAAAAATAGCTATTTCACCTATCAACTCACTATTTTCTAAAATTCTACAATTATAGCTTTATAATTCCATGTCTCCTATTAAAATGAAAATGACTCCCAGAAATGAAAACAAATTTAGTCCTAATTGTCATTAAGGTTTCAATCACCCTTCTTCAATGAATCTTTATTACTGCTGTTCAAAAGTGATATGATTCTCCCCTGCTCTGTCATAGGTCTTTGTAACTCTTTGCAATTATGGTATTCTATGATATATTTTTGCATAAATATCTTATCTTTATACTTGAGTGTGAACTCCTTTAATTTTTATAAATCTTTGTATCCCCTAATTCAAAAATTGAGAAATTGCATCTTTATCTATCTATCTATTTCTAATCTTTCTCTATCTCTAGCTCTATCTACATATTTAAAGAGAGAAGGAGGGGCGGCTAGGTGGCATAGTGGATAAAGCACCAGCCTTGGAGTCAGGAGTACCTGGGTTCAAATCCGGTCTCAGACATTTAATAATTACCTAGCTGTGTGGCCTTGGGCAAGCCACTTAACCCCATTTGCCTTACAAAAAAAAAAAACCTAAAAAAAAGAGAGGAGAGAAACACTGTATTAGAATAACTGTAAACTTCATGAGGGCAGGTATTGTGGCTGATTTAAATTCTGTTTCTCTCACCTCTACCCTTAAGGCTTAGCAAAGTACTCTTATATAGTATGCACTGGTTTAAATTCAGTAAATTCTTCTCTAAGAACAGGTTGTAGCATAAAAAAAGGATAGAAGAAGCATGAACATGATAAAAGGGAATTTTATTTGCCTCACTGGGATTTCATCTTCTTGCACTCCAGTAACATCCCACATTGATGACCCATTTTCATGATTTATCTCTTTATTTTACCCTACCTTCCCAATATCTTCTCAAGAACTAGAACAAATAATTTCCACCTGGGGCTAGTGCATTCAACAATGTACCTTTGGTTTAGTTGGCAATGGGTAGGAGCAGAGAAAAGACCCTGGAACAATTACAGGGGGAATAAATTCAGGAAAGCACTCAACAACTATACACTTAATGATTAAGAAGGGGGGGAGAGAGAATTCTTGTAGCTTCTAATTTGAGTAATCTCTGCTAAATCCAATTATTTCTAAGTGACAAGAAGAAAAGATTCTATCATTGGACATTTAAGTTTTGGCACTCTAGGACAAAGTTCCAGTTACACTGATTAATTATGATCCTGGGTTTTATCCAAAAGCCAAAATGAATTAAATGAAAGGCTAAGCTATTATAGAATAGGATTTTGATTATGATCATAGAATATAATTTATGTTCTTTTATCTTTTTATATTCAAAGATAAAGCTTTGAGGAAGGTAGGAAGGGAAGGAGGGAAGAAGTGAGAGAAGGATGTTGGAGAAAAAGAAATGGAGAGAGGGTGGAAGAATGAAGGAAAGAAGGAAGGGAAGAAAGAATAGAGGGAAGAAGGAATGGAGGGGGGAAGGAAGGAAGGAAGGAAGGAAGGAAGGAAGGAAGGAAGGAAGGAAGGAAGGGAGGGAGGGAGGGAGGGAGGGAGGAAATGAGTGAAGGAAGAAGGAATGGAGGGAAGAATCAAGGAAGGAAGGAAAGAAGGAAGGAAGGAAGAAGGAATGGAGGGAAGAATCAAGGAAGGAAGGAAAGAAGGAAGGAAGGAAGAAGTAATGGAGGGAAGAATCAAGGCAGGAAGGAAAGAAAAGAAGGAAGGAAGGCAAGGAAGGAAGAAAGGAGGGAAGAAGGAAGGGAGGAAGAAAGGAAGGGAGGGAGGAAGCAAAAGAGTGACAGAGGGAGGAAGGAAAAGAGTGAGGGAGGAAGAAAGGGAGAGAACCATAAAAGTAGAATGCTTATGCCTATTCATTCCATTAATCTTCAAAAACAAAGATAGAAGACTGCCTTATCAAATACATTAACATCTTGAACCTTCCTTCTCAGGAAAGCATTTAAAAGATCAACGTGGGAGCAAGCAGGTGGTGCAGCGGATAGAGTTCTAGTCCTGGAATTAAGAGGATATGAATTCAAATTCGGCCTCAGACACTTAATACTTGTGTGACCCTGGGAAAATCACTTAACCCCACTGCCTTGCAATTTTTTTTTAAAAAATTAAAAAAATAAAAGATCAATGTTGTATTTCCTTATATATTCCATGCTTGATTTCACAATCCTTGTAAATTATCAGGATTTTAATGCATTATCTTTGTACCTAGGTTTGAACTTCCATAGGCAATGGTTTAAGTGATCATATAAGCAGTATTCTATGATCACAAAATGTTACACTTAAACTATAA
This sequence comes from Macrotis lagotis, assembly GCF_037893015.1. Taxonomy (NCBI): domain Eukaryota; kingdom Metazoa; phylum Chordata; class Mammalia; order Peramelemorphia; family Peramelidae; genus Macrotis; species Macrotis lagotis. The sequence continues at coordinate 552,255,589 of NC_133658.1, forward strand.
ATACAGCTTCTTACTGAAACTTAGAGTCAGGGAAAAAAAAACCCTTGAAAATGAGTTGAATAAGCCTCAGCACAATCCCCTTTTCCATAAATTCCTACAGTTTGCCTTTATATGACTGAGTCACGCATATGGGATAGATCAAAATATAATTTTATAAACATAAGTTTCAAAAGAAAAGATTAGCTGAATGGACTACTGGAAAAGCAAAACATATGTTTTATCTGTACCCTTTTAAAGTGCCAGAGAGAGAGCAGCATCATAAAACAATAAAAAAATCTTCTTTCATTTATATGTTATTAATCTCACATTTCAGTAAGTCTAGCAACAAAGCTTCAGGCTTTCAACAAATAGGTATCTTACTGTAGAGATATCTTTCTAAGACATGTGAAGTCACTAAATTGTCAAGACATGAATTGAGCAATGTGGTATGCTAGAAAGAGTGTTGATCTCTGAGTCAGGAAGATATGGTTTTGAAATTCCACCTCTGACTCTTAACTAACTTTGACAACAAGGAAAAATAAGTTAAATCCCCCAAACCTCAGGGAGTTCTCTAAGACAATGTATGAAAAGACAACTAGTTTGTGATTTATTTCAGTTGAGGGAGATCTCATACTAAATAAATCATGAGCCTTTGAAACATTGACACCCTAGGTTTTAGGGCTTAAAGATTTCTGAGATGCCTTTTGAAGCCAGCAAATTTTATGATTTGTGTAAGAAAAATTAGTTTTAGTTATTGAGTTACAGATCACCTCATTTTTTTCTTCTCTAATTTTTCCTTCCTCCCTTCCTTCCTTCCTTCCTTGCTTCCTTCCTTCCTTCCTTCTCTCCTTTCTCCTTTCTTCTCTCCCACCCTCCTCCTTCCCTTCCTCTCTCCTTCCTTCCTTCCTTCCTTCCTTCCTTCCTTCCTTCCTTCCTTCCTCCTTCTTTTCTTCTTCCTTCATTCCTTCATTCCTTGCTTCCTTTCTTTCCCTTCCTTCTTCCATCAAATTTATTAAACATCTCTTTTATTCATGGTGTATTCAGGCAAGTAAGTTTAGGGGGATAAAAAACAAATAAAAATCATAAATCGTAGTTCCTGTCTTAAAAAACTTATAATTTAGTTGGGAAAATACAGCAAAATTTGAAAATAAAATAAAATTTAAAACCAAAATAATCTATTTTTTGCAATAAGCAGTAAAGATAGTAGAGTAATAAATTTTATAATAATTTATGTATTTAATATTTAGAGAGTCAGTATGCTGAATATAAAAGGCCTGAGTAGAAATGGCCATTAAACTTCATATAAAATTTTCTTTATATTTTATTGCATTCACATTGTTTACAAAGCAATTTCATCATCATTATTTTATTAATATCCATGGAAAACCAATGCCCTAAATAGCGCAAATATCATTATTATATAACCTGAGAAAAGTGAGGATTAGAGGAATTGATTACCTCAGTCAGGTCCCACATGTGGGAAATTGAATACAGAGATTTAGGCTCCTTATCCAGCATGCTTTCTAAGATTATGCCAGGGAATTGTTATATAAACTTCAAAAATCATATGAATACACACAAAAACACACATATGCAAATGTTTGCTTGCTAAGTTAGGTTCAAGAACTTGGTGATGGGAAATATGAGAGTATGGTAAAATGTGCTATACTCAGAAGAGTTCCAAGTTCCTGGGGCCATTACCTCCTCCCCACAAAAAAAGCTACACAATAACACACCAGAATGAACAATGGTAAAAAAAAAATTATAAACTTTTAGGACTACGCAGAGATGATAAGAACTTTATTCAGTGACATGTCAATGAAACAACCATATAATTACTATCTAGAGATAAAGGAAATAATAACATAATTCATCTGAGGGGAAAATAAAGTCAAGAAGAGGAAAATAAAAAAAAAGGGAAGAAAGTACTCGCAGTAGTATATTTCAAAGTATACTATGAAGCAGTATTCAAAATTATTTGGTACTAGTTAAAAAATAGACATGTCAATCACCAGAACAAATTATATATACTACATGCTGAAATAAATTAACACCTCAACAGAGTTTTGATAAACCCTAAGATCTCAGCTATTATAATAAGGGCTCACTACTTGAAAACCTGGAAAGCAATCTGGAAGAAATTAACTTCAGAACTTACTTCATATGCTATATCAAGATAAACTAGTGGATACATGACTTTGATATAAAAGACCACATCATAAACTAATTTGAGCACCAAGGGGAAAAGTCAGCTTTCAGAGCAATGGAAAAATACATCATGGACGAATAAGGATCAAGAGGTTCACAGAAGATAGAATGGACAATTTTGATTATGTAAAACCAAGGTGGTTTTTCTTTTGTGTTTTTTTTTATACCACAAATGAAACAAAGCAGATTAAATGAGAGAAGCAGTTACATGGTGGTGATAAAATTCTTTGCAGCAAGTTTCTATAGTAAAATTTTCATTTCCTAGATAAATAATGAAATGTTTCATATTTATAAGACCCATTTTGATGGTTAACATAATACTGATGATTCATACTCACTATGAAGTTTTCTAAAACCCACAGTATTTTTAAAACCATTATGTATTCATGTGCCCCTTACATCTTTTTATATCACAGTGGAAACTTTACATTTATCCCCATTTGATTCCATCTTAGTGGATTCAGTCTAATTCTCTAGTCTGTTAGCATTCTCTGGAACCTGGCCTTGTCACTAATGTATAAACTATCCTTCCTAGCTCATTTTCATATGAATTTATCCACTTTATTTAACTTATTGATTAAAAAAAATCAGATCACACAAAACCATAGATAGCTTTTGGAAGTGCTCTACTGGAGAGCCACAGTTATTTAGAAATATAGCCATTGAGGCAGAGGCAGAGTAAAGCAGAGACTCGCTTGAGCTCTTCCCCAAACCCACTCTAAATACCTTTGCATAATGACTCTATCCCAATTCTAAAGTGGAAGAACCTACAAAAGTCTTAGTGAAGCAATCTTCCAACCCAAGATAACTTGGAAGATCAGCGGGAAGGGTCTGTTGCACTAGGTCCCAGCCATTTGGGAATAGACACCTGGGTAACTGGGTGAGGGGCAGTTATGGTGGTTTCCAAACCTCTCAGACCATAGATTGGCAAGGACAATGTGGAAGGGAAGTAGGAAAACTCTGCAGCACGGGGTGAGATTGGGGGTCAGTCAGCACAGACTTCAACAGAGCAGACCTGACCCTGGCAGACCAGGAGCAAGTCTCAGGAATCATTGAATCAAAAGTAGCAGCTGTTCCCAAAGCTCTCAACCCATGGAGAAAAAAGGGATGCACACTCAGAAGAATATAACAAAGTCAAAGTTTCTATATTCAAAGTCTCCAAGATAAATATAAATTGGTTTCAGGTTAAGAAAAAGCTCAAAAAGGAGTTTGAAAATCAAGGGAGGCAGAGAAAAAATTGGGAAGAAAAATGATAGTGATGTTGGGAAATCATGTAATCTGAATAAACAAAGCAGTTGAGAAATAAAAAAAAATGAAGAAAAGAATATTTAATAACCATATTAGGTCAAAGGAAAAACAGGTTCAAAAAAGTCAATGAGGAGGACAATCCCTTAAAAAGGAAAATTAATCAAATGGAAAAGGAAATGCAAAAACTTAATGAAGAAAATAATGGAGCAAAGGGAAACTGATGGTTCTGTGAGAAATCAAGAAACAATAAAGCAAAATCAAAAGTATGAAAAACTAGGAAATGTGAAATATCTAACTGGAAAAAACAATTGACATGGAAAAGAGATCTAGAAGAGATAATTTTAAAACTATTGTACTACCTGAAACCATGATCACAAAAAAAATGACTAGACATCATCTTTCAAAAAATTATAAAAGAAAAGTACCCTGATATTCTAGAACCAGAGGGTAAATTAGGAATTGAAAGAATCTACCGATCACCTCTTGAAAGAGATACCAAAATTAAAACTGTCATTTTAGGCAAATTTCAGAGTTCCCAAAACAAAGAAAAAAATATTGCAAGTACCCAGAAAGAAACAATCCGAATATCATGGAACCATAATAAGGATAACACAAGATTTAGCAGCTTCTAAATAAAGGGAATAGGGTTTGGAATATGGTATTTCAGAAAGCAAAAGAGCTTGAATTACATCCAAAAATTAACTACCCAGAAAAACAGAACATATTTTTTCAGGGAATTCAATGAAATAAGGGACTTTCACACTTAACTGATGAAACAACTAGTTGTGAACAGAAAATCTGATCTTCAGATATGGAACTCAAGGAAAAGCCTACCAGATGGTGGCATGAAACTAGGATTTTCCCAGGGTTTTTCTCTATGCACCTTTAAATGAAGTCTCTTCACAGACCCTAAAACTACATATCACAGCATAAAAAAAGAAAAACAAATTCTCATCTCAATATATCATGGGGGTGGCTAGGTGGAACAGTGGCTAGAGCAACAGCCCTGGAGTCAGGAGAACCTGAGTTCAAATCTGGCCTCACACACTTAATAATTACCAAGCTGTGTGGCCTTGGGCAAGTCATTTAATCCCATTTACCTTGCAAAAAACCCCTAAAAAACCTAAAAAAAAATCATGGAGGATCTTCAATAATGTTCCATCTCTTTAGAGATAAAGGGGAAGTATAGCCCAGCATAGATAGGAAAGCCAGAGGGAGGCTCTTAGCTTCAGCTCAGGTCAGGTCTCAGCTCAGCTAGATAGCAAGGAGGGTCACAATTCCAGACAAAATCCAAACCCTGGGAATGCAATGACAACAAATACGATTGTGTTAGAAACAAACCACTGCATGGTTTGTCAAAAATAAAAATAAAAAAAAACAAAGCAAAAGTACTAACTATATAAAGCTACTATTCAGATAAGAATGATAAAAATGTAATTTAAGAAGATGAAACCAGTGACAAATTACCTACATGGGAAGTTTCAGAGAAGTTTATGAATTGGCCTCAAATCCAAAACCTCATGGAAGAGTTTTAAAAAGGATTTTAAAAACCAGAGAGGAAGAAGATAATTGGAGTAAAGAAATGAGAGTCATGCAGGATAATTATGAAAAAGTTGACTAAAAAAATCAACTCATCAAAAAAAATAAAATCAACTAATTAGAAAAGGAATGAAACTTCTCAAAAAGTAAAATCAACCAACTGGAAAATCAAATAATAAAAAAAGTAGAATAGAAAATTGAAAAAGGGAAATAACTCACTTAAAAATAAAATTAACCAACTGAAAAAGGAAGCACAAAAACTAACTAAAGAAAATAAAACCCTAAAAATTAGAATTGAACAAATGCAAAATAATGACTCCATAAGACACCAAGATAGCATCACACAAAAGCAATAGGCTAAAAAAATAGGGACAAAAATGTAAAGTACAGTTTAGGAAAGACAAATGATCTGGATAATGGATCTAGGAAAAATAATTTATTAATTATCGATCTATTTGAAAACCTTGATCAAATAAAGAACTTGAAAATATCTTTTAGAAATTTATCATGCAAATGTGCCCTAATATCCTTGATCCAAAAGATAAAATAGTCTTTGAAAGAAGCTACAGAACACTCAAGGAAAGCATTAAAAAAGTAAGCAGGTAAGGCAAATCATAAGGGACTTAGTGATTTTTAAACTGCTTATATTCTTGAATAGGAAGATGATACTAATAATTCATGAACTTTCTCATTTATTGAGGCAGTTATAACACTAATGAAAGTTGGAATTTTTAAGGGATAATATATTTAAAAAGATGGAGTTAATGGATGAATGAGGAATGTATTGGGAGAAAAAGGAAAGAGAAGTTTGTATGGGATAAGTTCTTTCACATAAAAGAAGTAATAAAAAGCTTTGGCAATGGAGTGGAAGAGGGGGAAGATGAGGGGAAGTGAGTGAAGCTTATTCTTATCCGAATTGACCCAGAGGGGGAAATAACATTCACACTTAATTAGGTATTGAAATCTCTCTTACTGTAGAGGAAAGTAGGAAAGAAAAGGGTTGGGAGAAAGGGCACAGAAGGTAGGTGACAAAATGGAGGGAAGATTTTGCTAGGGGGTAGTCAGATGGAAAACACCTTTGAGGAAGGAATGGATGAAAGTTGAGAGAGAACAGAATAAATGGGGGTGGAGGGAATGGGAGGGAGAGAAATACAATTAGCAATAGCAACTGTGGGAAAAATATTGAAACAAGTTTCTCTGATAAAGATGTTATTTCTCAAATGTAGAGAACTGAATTAAATTTATGAAAAATAAGAGCCTTTCCCCAATTAATAAATGATTAAATGGTATGAACAGTTTTCCAATGAGGTTATCAATGCTATAAAAGCATGCCTACCTTCTGACCTAACAATGCTAATATTAGGTGTATATTCAGAAGAGATGAAAAACTGGAAGGAAAAAGAATCTATGTCTATAAAGCTTTTTATAGCAGCTCTTTGCTGCTGTAAAGGAACTGGAAATTGAGAGTATGTCCATCAGTTAGGTAATGGCTGAACAAATTGTGATTTGTGATTAAGATGCAATGTTCATCTATTTTAAGAAATGATAAACAGGATGCTCTCAGTAAAAAAAAACAAAAACAAAAACAAAAACAAAACAGAAAAAAAACCTTGCCTGCTCAGAAACAATGGGAAATGTACTATATATAAAGTTTAAGTAATGTTGTAGGATGATTAGCTATTAATTACTTTCCCCCCCCCAATATTACTGTGTCCCTAGAAGTCTCTGAAAAATTTCTGTCAAAGAATGTTACCCATTCCCAAGGGAGAGCCGATGGTGTCTGAATACAGATTGAAGATACTTTCTTTTTTTTCCCTTTATCTTTCTTGAGGTTTCTTTATATTGGGGATAGGGAGTTATGTTAACTTTTACAACATGACTGTTGTAATGTTTTTTGTGAATACACATTTTAAATCTAATCTAATCTAATCAAATAACTTTCTCAATAAGTGGAATTAGGGTGGGAGGAAGGGCAACAATTTGGAACTCAAGAGTTTAAACATGAATGTTGAAATATATTTTTGCTTATAATTGGGGAAAAATAAAATTAAAAAATAAAGAAATGAATGATTCCTTTTCCTCATAGATTTTGATTATCCAAACAGTTTTTCTTATTTTTTAATTGTTTCTGTAATGTCCAACTCTCTGTGACCTCATTTGGAATCTTCTTGGCAGAGATATTGTAGTGATTTGTCCAGCTCATTTTATGAAAGAGATATCTGAGACAAAAAAAGGGTTAAGTGCTTGCCCAGGGTTACACAACTAGTAATTATCTGAGGCATGATTTAATTCACTTCTTTCTGACTCCCGGGTTGGCTCTCTATTCACTGTGCTGTCTGCCCAAACAACAATCAAATTATTTAATTATCTAATCTATATCGTTTCATCTTTATAACAGTTTTAAAGATTTTACTGAAATCTAGATAAACTCTCTCTACTGTTTCCCCATATGTTCTAGTGTAGAAATCCTGTCATAAAAAATGAAATATGTTTCATTTGTCATGACTAAAACCATGCTGCTTCTCTGTAATCACTTCACCCTTTTTTATATATTCATCAACAATCTTTTTAATCATTTTTTCTAAAATTTTCTAAGAAATCAAAGACATACTTGGTGGACTTAGAAATTGTCTTCTTTTAAGGGCAGCTAGGTGGCACAATGGATAGAGCACTGGCCCTGGAGTCAGGAGGACCTGAGTTCAAATCTTACCTCAGATACTTAATAATTACCTAGCTGTGTGGCCTTGGGCAAGCCACTTAACTCCATTTGCCTTGCAAAAAAAAAAAAAAAGAAAGAAATTGTTTTCTGTTTCTCCCCCTTTCCTTTCCCTTTTTTTCTTCCTCCTTCTCCTTCTCCCTCTCTCCCATCTTTTTCATCATCTTCCCTTTTCTCCTCCTGAATATATTGTGTATTACATAATTTCAAAAGACATGAAAGCAATAGACATTTCTAAATACAGATAGATTTCAAGGATGAAAGATACCAAAAGTAAGTTAAGTAAAAGAGGCTCTGTGTTCTGGAATAAGAGCTTCATTAACTTCAGCTAGCTTAATTTAAGACTAGCCATCTGGCAACCTATCATTTTTAAGGGTCCCCACCTCACCCCTTTATCATTGTTTTCCCTTTATTTTTCACTGCCACACCTCTAGGAAAAATATTTATGTTTGTATAGATATAGATATAGAACCTACAAATAGGTGAGTGAAAAGTCTCTTTCAAAATTTTCATTAGGATTTTGATTGTCTAAAACTGAACAATCACAGAATATCAATTTTCTCATTTTACTTCAGTTTTTAACTTTGCAATAAGTTTGGTTTTAAAAAAACCCATCAATGACAAAAGCAAAGCATATGAGCCTTCCTGTGTCATTACTTTCCTGAAATGAAAAAGGAGACCACATTATCTAGTACAAGAACCATTTAATATCTTCCTTTCATATACTGATTATGCTATCAGTTGAAAAATAGCATACTTGATAAGAATAATTCTACAAACCAAATGTATGCTGAACAATTAGATATTGGTATTGCAGAAGTCTTGCTGCAAAATCAGGGCTCAAGTCATTGTTAAAACTTTCTTATTATAGTAAAACAATATATTTCATCTTTATCATTCTTCAGTGGTGCTATCACCTGATTAAAATGTACCTCTGATGAGCATTGCCAGTATTATTGCTACCAAGAATGATAAAGTACTCATAGATGCATGAAGAGATTCAATACCATTTTTATGGGTAATTCTTACTTGGGCTTGTAATGAAAGATGATTCAGGGAGTCCTTGATCAATTTAATGATTACTCTAATCATCTTGCTGAAATTACAGGACTTGGACATTTATTGGAAGATATACCTCACATGTATCCTAATTCCTACTGTGGGGAAATGGGGTACTCTTATAACAATTGTCTTATGACAGGCTTGTTTCTAGGATAATTCACTCCTGAGATTCAGATGGAGTAACATTGGTTAGAATCTTTTTTGACTTTTCCATATTTGTTCTATAAATAGCAAGTTGAAAGAAATTATCAATTTTATTTTTTTCCTTTTTCTTTTAAAGCATTTTCTATTCCATAGATTTCTAGATTAAAGGCAGAGGAGAGATGGGTGATGGAAGAAGGAAAGAAATTTTTTGTCTTCTCTCTATGCCAAAAGAAAAAAAATAGTGATTTGTAGGAGAAGTAAATGACAATCAGTGTGTGTTTCCCCATATTTGTCTGAGAGAAGGGTACATGAAATATGATTTATGGGTATCTTTTATACATGTTTTCCCTTCTGCACTTCTGTGCAACCTAATAATCCTGAAAACTGATGTTTTCAGTTTAGGACAAGTGTGGTTATGGCATAAGTAATCTGAAGTTCAACACTTGAGTTCAAGAGTCATTTATTTTATCAGCTCCTCAAAGGGTTCCCAACAAGATGGTATTGTTTTTTCAAGAAGAAGTTGACAGATAACATGATAGTCCTGCATATGAAGGATTAAAAATATGCTATGATTGGTCAGTATATATAGAACCTAGTTATCCTCCATGATAATTTTTCAAAATATTTTTGCCTGTAGAGCATAGATTTTTGCCTTCTACTATCACCCCTACTCAACCCCTACCTGTGTTCTTAATTTTAAACAGCTGCTATTATTGATTTCTTCTTAATGGGAAATATTTAGTTTCCAATATAAAATACTCAGTATAGTATGATAAGGAGACTTTAAGGTCCAATTTGTTACTTTCACTCCCATATTATGAGAATAGATTGTCATCTGAAGGTTATCAAATCTATTCTGTTTGCATTTTTTTCATTTATGTGTTGTCCTCCTTCCAGAAGCATCTTTAAGTATTCTGGGGTGATCTGCCTAAACTGGCATTAAAATGAAACTTTCTACAGGCTCATTATTTCTCAATTTTGTGAAGAGATACTGATAAGAATATTCCATGACCTCCAAAGGAAATAATAGGAATGAGATGATGATGACAATATTAACAATGGAAAGAATAATAAAACTTTAAGATCATTTCTTTAGTAAGTAATACAAAATCTATTATTGCTACTTTATAGAAGAGAGTTTGAATGGTCACATGACTCATTAATGGTCACATTGCTATTAAGTCTTAGATTTTTGGACTGTCTGCATATTTATTACATTCTAATTCTGTTGTATTTACAATGTGACAAAGCTCGTGGAGAGGTCTATATACAAAGTAACTTTTATTTAATATTGGTAAATCTATATACATTATTATGTTATTAATGGAAAAAACTATAAATCTCTCAGTAAATACAGCTTATTAAAAAAAGTATGGCAAAGTAGGAAAAAAAAACATGATTCAAAAGTCAGAAAATTTGAATTTAACTTGAAACCCAAATCTGACTTTTTCTAGTTATGGGACTTGAAGTGTGACCTTCTGCTTATCTTAATTTCCTAAGAACAAACGGGATTAGAAATATTTAAGTTATCTACCTCAGAGGACCATTCTAAAGACCAAATCAACTAATGCATAGGAAAGATCTAAAACTCAAAACACTTGAATCTACAAATTACAATATATCTATTATTTTCTTACCCATCAAGCTCCCCAATAGTATCAAGTGATAGATCTTGAAACCTTACTGGTAGAATTCCAAACTGAATGCTATTCTGATATGTTCAAGCCAAATGGATAGGAAATAAACAACAGGAACAGCTACATCTCATTATTTTCTCTCCTTAGGCATCAGAGATTGCTGGACATGGAGACAGGAAGATCTGAATTCAAATTCATCCAGATTCATACTTCATCATGTGTGATTCCCCCAATTGCCCTGACTGCTTCAGAGGGACCTTTATTCTAAGGAGACAAACATAGTGATCCTCTTACTTTAAGGAAGTGAAAAGCTTCTTGTTCTCATTGGGGAAAAAAGTAGATAGGAAACTACTTCTCAAAACTAAATGGCATATTTGTAGAACTCAAAGACAATTTATGTTAACAACCTAGTTCTGATAGGTATTATCTTACTCACTTAAGAGGTCAAAGTAAGCAAGAGCTTATTCAGACCTGCAAAAGAAAGTAGGAAGTAGGAGGAGCAGGAGTAGTAGAAGCAGCAGTGGTGGTAGTAGTAGTAGTAGTAGTAGTAGTAGTGGTATTAACAGTAGTTGTAATGGAAGTAGTATATTTATATATAAATAAATGTGTGTGCACATTCATATACATAGATGTATATATATATATTCATATATGTGTGTCTCCTTTGAGTTTAACAACAACTTTAAGAGTTATCATTTTAGTCATGTTCTATTCTTCATGACCCCATTTGGAGTGGTTTATGCTTTCCTTCTCCAACTAATTTTTCAAATTTTCCCAAGGTCACATAGCTCCTATGTATCTGAGATCAGAATTGAATTAGGAAGATAAGTCTTTTTTACACCAGGTCTAGCACTCTTTTTATTGCACCAGCTATAAGATGAGATTAATGTTATTGCTACATTTTACAGATGAGAAACTGGGGCCAAGAAAGGTTAAAGGACTTTTCCAATCAAAAAGTTAGTAATCGTCTGAAGAAGGATTTGAATTCAGGTCTTCCTAACTCCACAGGCAATGTTCTATTATCTATATCACTGAGCTGCCCTAAAAGTAAAACAGATGCTATATCTAAGTGTAGCATGCAGGTTTATACTCCCCTCCCGCAAATCCACATTGGCCACCAGTCCAGAAAAAGAGATTCTTCTCCTGATCTCTTGCCTTTGGATATAACTGGGGAGAGATTATCTGGCTAATTTTCAAATTAGTCCTAAGGAGAACTAAATGGACTCTCTACAATTATACTATAACTATCAAAGCCCCAGGATGGCATTAATTCCTGCCTTAAGCACTAGGTAAGATCAGAGTCTGAAGAGAGACAGACAATTCACTTCATCCTTTCCATTCCTTTCCACCCACTATATCATCTCAGATTGACAATCAAATCATCATTACCTTTAAACTGTTAGTGATTCAAAGTCATAATCTAGTTGGGATAATGCTTCCTTCCCTATCCTCTACTATCTATTGCCTCAAACCCTTCCATGGAATATCATTTCTCTTATTGCTCTCCTAATCTTTCTTGGAAAACATCCTCCATCAATATAGTATCACATTGTATATGTTTTATTTTTACTTATATGCATACATGTTGTTTCCTGAGTTCAAATCTGAGCTTACTAATTTTGTGACCCTAGACAGGTCACTAAAATTCTGTTTGCTCCAGTTTCCTCAAAATCAAAATGGGGGTAATAATAGGACTTATTTCACAGGAGGTGTGAAAATTAAATGTGAGAACATTAATGAGTTTTTTAGCACAGTGAATGTTATATGGTATGCCTTCATAAATGCTTCTCTTCCCCCCCTTTCCTCCACAATATAATGAAAGTTCCTTGAGGCCAGATACTGCTTTATTGTCATTTTCTTCCCAAGACCTAGTACCTCGAGTATACTTTATATACGATAAATTAAATATATAATGTATATAATAAATTAAATATATAATATATAATAAATTAAATCATTTTCTATCATTATTCTGTCATAATTATGATAGAATCATAAGTAAAAATTATGAGTAAGATCTTTCCCCTTTGTAAAGCGGAATAAGTGAATTTTAGAAAAGCTATGGTTGTTTTCTGAAGGAAAGAATAAATGACCATTTTCTTAACTTTGAAAAAAATTAATGAAGCTAAAATATGTAATATATTTTCACAATTGCTCTAAATTTCAAAAGACTCTTCTAGTTTCAAATTCAATGATCTTAATCTCAGATCCTTTTAAAAATACATTAGATTAAAGTGTTAGATTAAAGCTAGTCAGAGTTTTAGAACACATTAGAATTAGATGATTTTAAGTTGGTAGGCAGAAACATACATCAAATCTTATTTTGCCTTACAGACTCTTAAAAACTCTTTGTGCATTAATAATTATTTTGGCCAAAAAGGAAAACTTTATGTTTTGCAGCAGAAGTAAATTCCAAGAAATATAACATAATTTTATTAGTTTGAAAAATTGTAGGAGGAAGGAAGGGAATGTTTCTATCATGCTGATCTAAGACAAATTTGGAATTCTGCTGTTAAATTTCAATCAATCACATAATATCATATGAAGGATAGAAATAATAGTGATTAAAGAAATTATGAGCTCATTAACCTAGTTTTAAACATAATATTTTTTGAATATGATCTTTTGAATAATAATTTGTCACTTTAAAAATAAAGATAAATTTGCCTATTTTGTTTAATAAGCTTTGTCAGATCTAAAGCTATGAGAGATATTAATACCTTCCATTTATATAGTGCTTTAAGCATTTTCACAAATTTTATTTCACTTGATTCTCACAATAACTCTGAATGGAAAGTGGTAAAACTGTGAATATACCTGAATCCATCAAAACAACCTTTTAAAGTTGGAGCAAGAAGCATGAATGTTGCCATCAACTGAAGTGGATGGCAATATTCATGCTTCTTGCTCCAACTTGCTCCAACCCACAAAGAGACATACACAGACAGGAGACCAAGAATGGGAAAGGATAAGAGCCAGTCTTAGGGGGACTATCTGCTAACTTTATATTTTAATTGATTATTCTTGCTAACTATGTTCTAATTAGAATATCCAAGACTAATTATGGGTCTCTTAGATTGAAAGGTATGGAGAAAGTCTGACTTCTTTTCTCATCTGCTTCTTCTTTCTATTTACCCCACTTTCCCTCAAACACAGACTTGGCCCAAAGGGACACTTTTATAATGAACAGGTGAGTTCAAACCCACAAATGTGACTTTTTGTCAATTTACAAAGATTCTAAGAGAGGAGCTCATTCTGTCATCCTCTATCTGAATAGAACAAAGATATGCTTTGGGCATCTTACTCTCAACGTGTCTGTGGGTATTTGTGGAATAAGGATGTAAATCATCCTGCCAAGATAATATATATCAGGGAACAGGTCATAGTCATTCATTTATCTCTTGTGCTAAATTTGAATACAATATCGCAAATATGGTTGACTGGGTCAGAGTTCAGCAAAATTACTAATTGGTCAATAAAAATTTGTTAAGCAATTAATAATATTTTTCAGGTGTGATGCTAAGTACTAGAGATACAAAAGAATGTAAAAGATACTTCTTTCAAAGAGTTCACAATCCTTTGGAAATATGCAAATAATTATAGACATAAAAGGCATATGCAAAAAAAGTTCAAAGAAATATACAGAAGGAAGGATATGCTATACACATAGGATAACCAGTGAAAATGTCCATAGTTAGGAGATGGAGTGTCTTCTTTGAAAAACATCAGTCATCAGTGTCACTGAATCAATCTGATAGAGGTTATACTTGCGCAATAATATAAAATATATTTCCATATTAGTCATATTGTGGAAGAAATTGAATTGAAAGAAAAAGTAGGATCGCTTAATCCATATTTTATGTGCTATAATATATCATTAGTTATAATATAATTATAATATACATTTCTCTAATAGTGATTTATAATTTTTTTTTAGGTTTTTGTAAGGCTAATGGGGTTAAGTGGCTTGCCCAAGACCACACAGCTAGGTAATTATTAAGTGTCTGAGGCCGGATTTGCATTCAGGTACACCTGACTCCAGGGCCAGTGTTCTATGCACTGCGCCACCTAGCTGCCCGTATAATATTTTAATGTCTATAGATAGCTTTGATTACTTATTAAAAATGTCCATTCATGTCCTCTAACCATTTAACAATTAGAGAATGATTTGTATTCTTATAAATTTGACTAAGTTCTCTATATAGTTAAGAACTGAGGTATTTATCGAAATTCCTGCTGTAATTTTTTTCCAAATTTGTGTTTGCTTTTTAATTTTGGTTGCATTAGTTTTCTTTGTGCAAAATCTTTTTAATTTAATTCAGTCACACTCATTTCTTTTATATTCAGTAGCATTCTCTATCTCTGTCTCTTGGCCTCAGCAAGCTCTTTTGCCATAGAATAGAAATAAGAAGAAGAGACTAATAGTGGTGGTAGCAGCATCAGAGGAGAGTGGAGGGAATATTTGAAAGATATTATAAAGGTTATATTGACATATCACAGCAACAGTTTGAATATAGGAGAAAGTAAAGAGAGTGAGAAGTTGAGGATGATATTTAGTTTGAGAGCTTGGAAGAATAGTAGCACCCTCAATAAATTAGAAAAAGAATAAAGTTTAGGAGGAAAAATAATAGAAATAAAGGGGGAAAAAAACTTTTGGATATTATGGGACATCTGTTCAAAATGTCCAAAGGACAGCAGAGAGAGTAATGTTAGATAAGCAGATTTTAATATTATTATCATAGAAATGGTAATTTATCAATAGGAGTCAAAATTGCCAAGTGAAATAGTTTAGGGAGAGAAGAGAAGGTTTAGAAAAATGGCCCTTTGGGACTCCCAGGATTAACCCATGTGAACTGGATAAAGATCCAGCAGCAAATACTAAGGAGTAATCAGATAAGTAAGGGAAGAACAAGGAGAGTGAGTGGTACCCTGATGAAACAGAGAGAATTTTAGGAAGATGACTGACAGTGTCAAAAGCTACAGAAAGACCAAGAAGGATGAGGACTAAGAAAAGACCAATAGATTTGACCTCATTCGTGAAAATTATGTCTAATTAGCATTTTGGCTGCCATAATATTATTGCACTTATTATTAACTCTTATTAAGTTTTATGATCACCCCCAAATCTTTTCAGACAAATTAATGTCAACCATAATTTTCTGTAAAGATCATTTTGGCCTTCAATTTGACATGTTGGCTAACGTTCTCAGTTTGTGTCAATTGCAAAATTGACATGTGCCATCTACACTTTTACCCAAGACACTGAATAAAAAAGGTTAATGGTTCTAAAGAACCATTCCTTGGAGTACTATTAATAAGAACTAACAAAACGACATTGAATTATTAGTGACTACTTTGGGGAGTTCACCGGTAATTCAATGATTTCTTAATCCATCTCTTCATTCCTTCCATAAAAAGAAACTTTGTTAAGTGTTTCCCCAAAATCTAGATAAGCTATCACTAAATCCTTATGATCTGTTAGTCTTGGATTCCTATTTTTTAAAAAAAGGAAATTAAGCTTATATGAATTGACTTGCTCTTGATGAAGTCATGCTGGTTCTTTGTAATGACTATTGCTTTTCCTAAGTGCTCCATAATCATCATTTTACTGATTCAAAGTCAAATTCACAAGCTTTTCGTTTTCAGACTTCATTTAATTCTTTTTAAACATTAAAACAAACATATTTGCTATAATAGGAACAACATGTGTCATAAATTGGACCAGTTTTTTCTCTGTCTTCTTTCCCGCTGAAATAATTCTCCTTTTTTTCCAAATTCACTTTCGAAAAGGTGCAGTTATTACTCAGTCACCTTTATTTGTCATCTTCAATTCCTCATAATCAGGTCATATGTCCAATCTATTGACAAGTCCTATAAATTTCTATTTTCATTTCATCATTCAGAGTATTTGCTACTTTGCTCACCATTAGACTATGAGTTTTTTGACAGCTAGGATTATTATTTTTGTTTGTTTTGATTTTGTCTTTCTTTGTATGACTAGTATTTAACATAGTTCCTGTCTTTTAGTAGGCACTTAATAATTACTTGGTGATTTTCCCCTATACTTTGTTTAAGAATTAATTGATTGGGCTGACTATAGTACAAACCATTAATATAACTTCCCCATAATTTGAGACATAAAACTTCCCAGGACATAATGAATCAGGGACTTCTTAGATTTGACACATTCTTCTAAGAGTAGCACAATAACAAGTAGAGAAGGAAGGGGCAATGACATCCAAATGAATCAATGCTATTCTTTTGCTGAATGTCATTTCCTTATCATTAAAAAGTAAATTCCTTTTATTGTGCTATCTATCTGGTCTATGAGGGTCTCTTAATCCTGAAACTGAAACACTATACTCATCAGAATCAGATCATCTGTCCTTCTCCAAGGTTTGGATATCTTTTACGTTCTCCTTTAGGAGCAAAGTTCCCTGCTAATGATACAACTCAGTATCATCCATATCTTCAAAAAATCACTTTTCCTCCATCAAAATATGCATTCTCTGGTAACAATCATAGTTGTTACCAGTTCTTTGATGTAAATTAAGTAATTAAATCAGTTTTCTAAGTGATAGTAAAGAGCATTTTTGGTTGTTGTTTTGGTGCGCTCCCATTACCCTTTAGGCATCATTTCAACACTGAACCCTTGAAAGGAGGAGAAGGGAAAGATTGGAAAAGCAGGTAAAAAGGGGACACCCAAGACCAACTTTGGCATTTTCAAGATTTTATCTTTATCTGGTTCTACAAATCCAAGTTGTCAGAAAGATATAGACATGAATAACCCTATGTTGTTATAGTAGTCAAAGGTTAGCACAGAAATCCTGAGATTTCAAGTATATTGCCTTCTGATGCTATGTTGATTCCCTGGATCCAACAGGTATGAACAGAGATTGCAAATATAGATTTTTAAAAGACTACATATAACTAAGTCAAGCACAGATCAATGCTTGGGTGAAAATAGCTACTTTCAGGACAAAGAATATTCAAATGGAGAAAAATATTTAATTTAGCATTAGAACCTATTGTTTTCAGAAATGCACCTTATTTTTTTATTTTGTTTTTTAGTTTTTGCAAAGCAAATGGGGTTAAGTAACTTGCCCAAGGCCACACAGCTAGGTAATTATTAAGTGTCTGAGGTCACATTTGAACTCAGGTACTCCTGACTCTAGGGACAGTGCTCTATCCACTGTGCCACCTAGCAGCCCCCTAGCAATGCACTCTAAATGTGAGATACTAAACAGAGCAACTCTATTTCTTAAAAATGATATACAAACATCACTCTTTCAAGTTCTACAAGATCACTCAATCTCTGCTCTTTTTGCCAATCTCAGATTTTGAATTGTGGTATCTTTCAGATTGAAGAGTATTAAAACTATTTAGATTATTCAGATTTAAAGTTTGTGTTCAGAGAAAACTATCTTCTCTGCTTTGTCCTCATTTAGTAAAAGATTAAACTGTTGTCTTCTTTCTTTGCATATTTTGCTCCTATTTACTGTGTTTTGCCAGTGAGGCCATACTAACAGAATGTGTGGGGTGCAGATGTTGAGGGGAGAGAGATATAGCTACTCTTTAAAAATGAAATATCCTGAAATTTTCAATTTAAGCATATCGGAGCATGACCCTGCCCTTTCAAAGATTATCTATAAACCAGTTGGTTCAAATAATGAGATGAAAAGAAACCTGCAAAACAGCCTGAAACTGGGACCTTAGTTCCACTGAGGGCTGCTAAGTGGCACCAGAGTATATAGAGACCCAGACCGACAGTCAGCGAGGCTCATCTTCCTGAGTTCAAATCTCTCCACAGGCACTTATTAGTTATATGATTCTGGGCAAGTCATTTAACTTTATTTGCCTCAACTTCCTCACCTGTAAAGTAATCTGGGGTAGGAAATGACAAACTTCTCTAGAAGTTTTTGCCAAGAAAGCCCCAAATGTAGTAACTTAAGAGTTGAACATGAGTGAAAAATGACAACTGAACTGAGTTCCATTGAAATAATTTCTAATCTAACCACTGTGGTTAGATTAGATGTGGTCTGAAGAACAGTGGTCCAGGAAATTTGTCACTCAATTGGAGAGCTTGAAAACACTCTTAAAGGTCATTTAAGTCAAACCTTTCATTTGAGAAATGAATACTCAGGATCATAGAGCAAATTACTGGCAAAATTCAGGATAACAATCTAGCCCCATTTCCTTTTTTATCTAACCAGGCTGCTTCTATGTTTATCTCTAAAACCAATGAGTTTTGGTTTGATGGTGCTACTTAATTAGAATGATAAAATTTTATTTAAAATTAAAACTCAAATTCCTAAGGGACTGTAGTACAGAAAGGGTGTACTAAATTCTCAGCTTTATTTATCTGGGGATCAAGGATTGCTGCATTTTAAAATCTATATCCTAATTGCCTCTTAGAGGGACTGACAGAGTAAAACCTTCAAAAATATTTGCTGAATTGAATTCAAATGATCCATGCCTATATAATTAAATTTCTCATTGGTTTTTGACAGATGTGCAATAAAAACATTTCCACTAACTTTCTATTTTTTCTCCAAGGAGAGCCTCTTGATAGTCCTTGGATTTTGGTGTATTTGATTTTCATCTTCTAGCAGCATTTATACAGAGAAGACAAATAATATAGATGGTTTTAGGCCTTTCAGTACTGCATCATTGATATATCAATTGTCTTTGTTCTTTGGATAATCTGAAATGATCAAGTACATACAATGTATTTCCAGGTAAGTGCTGCTACAAAGAAAAGATGAAATTGTTTCTGTCATAAAAGAGATTATATTCTAATAAAGGAGACAACATAATATATACATGTAGATAAAATAAATGTAATAAATATAATATAACATAATAAATATAATATAATATATGATTAAACATTGATTTTCATAAATATCTTAATTGCAGTATAAATTAAAATTTGATATATAAATAAATGTTATTATTTATACTACTATATTATGCCATTTTATTAAGATAGATACATATATAGACACAGTTCACAGTGTGTCAACATATAAGTACATATATTTACACATAGCAATGCATATATATATATACACACATACATAAATACAAACTAGTATATGCATATGTATAACATTTATACATGGGCATATGAAAATATAGAGGCATGAATCTACATGTATAGTGGACACACATATACATGTATTTCTTTATGTGTGCATATATATATATATATATATATTTTTTTTAAATATTTATCTGTTAGGGGGCATTTATGGAGTGTGTTTGGAATATACTATTTTTAAGAGGAACTCTTTTAACTTTTTCTATACATAAATATGTACCTGTATACACAAACATGTCTTAATTTGTATGTAATACAATAAAATATAATGTAGCATAATGTAGTATATCACAACAAATAATTATATTTATATAATGCTATATCATACAGTCTTTTTTTATATGACATTTTATCATATTATGCTGCATTCTGCTATACTCAAATATTTTGTATTGTAGCATATATCATGTTATAT